>NC_057798.1:152792918-152828631 GCF_018294505.1 Triticum aestivum
GCCTCCTCTTTGCTCGCTCCCTCTGTTCCCGTCCCCTAGCTCCATCTTCCACCACGGCCGAAGCTCGCCGCCGCCGTGCCTCGTCGCCGTCGTGGCCAGAGCCACTGTGGCTCGAAGCCGGGCACACCACCGTGCTCCACACCTCACCAGGAGCACGTAGCACGCACCAACGCCTCCCCTAGCGCCCTGCATCGCCTAACCCGCCGTTGGCCGAACTCCGGCCGCCGCCTCCCTCGCCGCTGCCGACGCCACAGCTAACCCAGCTCATCTGGCTTGCTCCATTGGATGCGCATGAGCTCGAGCTCCCTGTAGAACCCCTCCGCGCGTCGAATGGGCGCCGGAGCAGCCATCCCGGCGAGCCTCCATCGTCGGTTTTGGTCGTCGCCGGCCGAACTCCGGCGATGTCGACGTGGCCCATCATTAGTCACTAACAATCCCACTAATTAAGCTTAGTTACACTAACCGCTGGGCCCCGCCATCTAATTAATAGTAGATTAGTTTTTGTTTAGTTTTAACTAATATCAGTGGGCCCACGCGTCAGCTTTGACCAAGCTGACGTGGCCGTTGACTTGGTCCCACTTGTCAGTGAGCTAAGCAGCCCTGTGACACTGACGTGTGGCCCCCACACGTCAGGTTTGACCTGGACCCGCCCTGTTGACCTGCTGAGGTCAGCATGAGGTCATGCTGACGCAATAATTCCTTTTCTGGAATTAAAATAAATTAGGAAATGATTTATAAATTCCAGAAAATAGCTAAAACTTCAATAAATCATAGAAAGTTAACCGTAACTCCAAATTAAACAATTTATATATGAAAAATTATCAGAAAAATCCAATCTATCCATCTGTACTATTTTCATGCATGTTAGAACAACTTATAGGTGCTGTTTAGCACAAATCATATTAATGGCATTTAAGTATCCACATATGGAGTTTGAGTTTGAATCTTGGATTCAAACCAACTTCATTTAACCTGGTCTAGGTGCATTAGCCCAAAACACACTCATATTGCCATGTCATGAGCATGCATCATATTGTGCATTGCATTGATTGTATTTTTTTGTGTTGCCAGTATTTGTCCCCTCTCGATAGACGTGATACCGACGATGTGATCGATGACACCGATGAAGAGCTATATTATCTTCAGAAGTGCCAGGCAAGCAAAACCCCCTTGTTCATTCCGATACAATCCTACTCTCTCGCCCCTGCTCTCTTTTAATGCATTAGGACAACACCGATTCATCTGTTACTTGCTGCGGTAGCTGAACCCCTTTATCCTCTGCATGACCTGTCATTGCCACAGTAAATAGATGAAACCCACTAGCATGAGTAGGAGTTGTTTGAGCCCTGTTGTGCCTACTCATTCATGCTTATTGTCAAGCCTGCTACTGCTTAGAGTTGTGTCAGGTCTGATTCATCCGGGATGAATCAGAGGTGTGTGAACATGTCCTACTATGTGTGAGCTAAGTGTGTGAACACGATTTGGTAAAAGGTATCGGTGAGAGGCCATGTAGGAGTACATGGTGGGTTGTCTCATTGAAGCCGTCCTCAGGAACTGAGTTCTATGTTTGTGATCCATGATTCAGCTACTACCATACATTGGGCCCTGAAATATGACCCCGCTCGACTTCTTATTCACCCTCGTCCTCTGTCCAGGAGTTGCAAGTAGTTTCTGGTGTTTGTAGTATGCTGGAGGCCGTGGGCAGCGCTGACCGGAGGGGTGGGCTGTGATGCGGTAGGCACGTGGCACGGTGTACCGGGCGCCCGTTTGGTGTCTCGGGAACCCTGTTCACATCGTTTGGGGCTGTGAGCGAAACTCCGGCCGGATCTCCTCATGGATGGAACCAGAATAGGCGATAAACCTGGACTAGAGACTTGAGTGTTTAGGTAGGTCGTGGTCTACACCCACGTCGGCTTTCGCTTGAAGTCTGCCGAGCACATGTCGTGTGCAGACGCTAAGTGGTGGAAACATGTATGAAGAAGTACACCCCTGCAGGGTTAACATCATCTATTCGAATAGCCGTGTCCGCGGAAAAGGACTTCTGGGTTGCTTATATCAGTTCATAGACAAGTGAAAGTGGATACTCTAAAATACACAAGATAAGTGTGAGTGCTATGGATGGCGTTCTCGTAGGGAGACGGGAGCGGATCCATAGTGGTGTATTGATATGGTGAATATGTGGACTCGTGTGCGCCACCTCAAAAGAGTACTTGCAGTCGTAGTTTAGGATAGCCACCGAGTCAAAGCTGGCTTGCTGCAGTTAAACCCCACCATCCCCTTTGTTGATAATGATGCATATGTAGTTAGTTCTGATGTAAGTCTTGCTGGGTACATTTCTACTCACGTTTGCCTATCTTATGTTTTTGCAGAGAGACTTCGGTCTCACTAGTAGTTTCGCGTGGACTTCGACGTTTAGCTTGTTACCTCAGCTACGATCTTGTGCCCTCGGTAGGATCTGGTAGATAGTCAGGCTTCTCATCCTTTTTCAGTTATAGATGTCTGTACCCAGACATGATAGCTTCCGCTTGTGCTTTGATTTGTATGCTCTGATTGTTGGGTCATGAGACCCATGTTTGTAATATCTCGCTCCTCGGAGCCTATTGAATAAATTACTTGAGTCGTAGAGTCATGTTGTGATGCCATGTTGTATTTGCACATATCGAGCATATTGTGTGTATGTTATTGAAATGCTTGGTATGTGTGGGATCTGACCATCTAGTTGTTTATCTTTAGTAGCCTCTCTTACGGGGAAATGTCTCCTAGTGTTTCCACCGAGCCATGGTAGCTTGCTACTGCTCCAGAACACTTAGGCTGGCCGGCATGTGTCCTTCTTCGTTCCTGTGTCTGTCCCTTCAGGGAAATGTCACGCGATGAATACCGGAGTCCTGTTAGCCCGCTACAGCCCGGTTCACCGGAGTCCTGCTAGCCCAGTGCTACAGCCTGGATTCACTCGCTGATGACCGACACGTTCGATGTTGGGTCATGGATGCCTGTCCCTGTAAGTTTGTGCCACTTTGGGTTTACGACTAGCCATGTCAGCCCGGGCTCCTTATCATATGGATGCTAGCGACACTATCATATACGTGTGCCAAAAGACGCAAACGGTCCCGGGCAAAGGTAAGGCGACACCCGTGGGAATACCGTGCGTGAGGCCGCAAAGTGATATGAGGTGTTACATGCTAGATCGATGTGGCATGGAGTCGGGGTACTGACACCTTGCTTTGAGAAACCCTGATAGAATAATAGCAAGAAAGAAGTACAGGAGATTTCTCCACGATACGGTGTTCAATACAATCGGGGGGTACATCTTGGGAAACAAGCAAACGGGAGGAAAACGGAGTCGGGAAGGTTCCCGAGGGGGCCCTGGTGTCTTGTGCCCTCCTCGGGTGCCTTCCTGGTTGCTTCCTATTTTCCTAATTTTTAATATATATTCTAGAACAGACCGAAAATATTTTCACGGATTTTTTAGAGTCCGTTTACTTACCGTATCACATACCTCCTATTTTTTAATTATTCTAGAGTGTTCCGGAAGGTCTCCTTTATGTGTTCCTCATGTGTCATAGTTTGAATAATATTTCTTTCAACATTAATAGGCGTACCTGAGATATAGTGTTTAATTCTTTGCCCATTGACCACCTTCGGGTTAGTACCTTCGGCATTATTTATTTTGATAGCTCCAGAGTGGTAAACCTCTTCGATGATATATGGTCCTTCCCATTTAGAGAGAAGTTTCCCTGCAAAGAATCTGGAACGAGAGTTGTACAATAGAACAGATTCTCCAACTTTCAATTCTATCTTTTGGATTATTTTGTCATTCCATCTTTTAACTTTTTCTTTGAATAATCTGGCATCTCATAAGCTTAGGTTCTCCATTCATCAACTAATCTAATCTCAAATAACCTCTTTTCACCGGCAAGTTTGAAATCATAGTTGAGTTCTTTAATTGCCCAATATGCTTTATGTTCTAACTCAATAGGCAAATGACAAGATTTTCCATAAACCATTTTATAGGGATACATACCCATAGGATTTTTATATGCTTGTCTATAGTCCCAAAGTGCATCATCTAATTTCTTAGACCAATTCTTTCGGGTCCTATTAATAGTGTTTTGTAGTATCAATTTTATTTCTCTATTGCTAAGTTCAACTTGACCACTAGATTGAGGATGATAGGGTGATTCAATTCTATGGTTAACATCATATTTAGCAAGCATTTTACAGAAAGCACCATGAATAAAGTGTGAACCACCATCAGTCATTAAATATCTAGGGACTCCAAACCTCGGGAAAATAACTTATTTAAGCATTTTAATGGAAGTGTTACGATTAGCACTACTAGTTGGAATAGCTTCTATACACACTTAGTAACATAATCAACATCAACCAAAATATGTGTATACCCATTAGAGGAAGGAAAAGGTCCCATATAATCAAAACTCCAAACATCAAATGGTTCAACAACAAGTGAATAATTTATAGGCATTTCTTGATGCTTACCAATATTACCAATTCATTGACATTCATCACAAGATCATAGAAACTTACGAGCATCCTTGAAGAGAGTAGGCCAATAAAAACCAGATTGCAATACCTTGTGAGCAGTTCTATCTCCCGCATGATGCCCTCCATAAACTTTGTAGTGACATTTCCGTAGGATTTCTTCCTGTTCATGCTCACGTACACAATGTCTAATAATACCATCTACTGCTTCTTTATAAAGATGTTGGCCATTGATACGTTTCCAATGTATCTATAATTTTTCATTGTTCCATGCTATTATATTTTCTATTTTGGATGTTTTATATGCAATAATATGCTATTTTATATTACTTTCGGGACTAACCTATTAACCTAGAGCCTAGTGCCAGTTTCTATTTTTTTCCTTGTTTTTGAGCTTCACAGAAAAGGAATACTAAACCGCAGTCAAATCGGAATAAAACTTCACGATGAATTTTCTTGGACTAGAAGACACCCAGGAGACTTGGAGTGCAAGTCAGAAGAGCCACGAGGCGGCGACAAGGGTGGAGGGCGCACCCAGGGGGTAGGGCGCACCCCCTACCTTGTGGGACCCTCGGTGACCCCCTGACCTAGATCTTCCTCATATATATTTGCAAATATTCCCAAACCCTCAGAAGCATCCATGAAAACACTTCTCCACCACTGCAACCTTCTGTTCCGGTGAGATCCCATCTTGGGGCCTTTTTCGGCATCTTGCCGGCGGGGGATTTGATCACGGAGGGCATCTTCATCAACTCTATTACCCTTCTGATGAAGCGTGAGTAGTCCACCACAGACCTAAGGGTCCATAGCTAGTAGCTAGATGGCTTCTTCTCTCTCTTTGATTCTCAATACCATGTTCTCCTCGATGTTCTTCGAGATCTATCTGATGTAATACATTTTTGCGGTGTGTTTGTCGAGATCCGATGAATTGTGGATTTATGATGAGCCTATCTATGAATATTATTTGAATCTCCTCTGAAATCTTATATCCATGATTTGGTATCTTTGTATTTCTATTTGAATTATCGGTTTGGTTTCGCCAACTAGATTGGTTTTTCTTGCAATGGGAGAGGTTCTTAGCTTTGGGTTCAATCTTGGGGTGTCCACACCCAGTGAGAAAGTAGGGGTAGCGAGGCACGTATTGTATTGTTGCCATCGAGGATAAAAAGATGGGATTTACATCATATTGCTTGACTTTATTCCTCCACGTCATGTCATCTTGCTTAATGTGTTACTCTGTTCTCTATGAACTTAATACTCTAGATGCAGGCAGGAGTCGGTCAATGTGTGGAGTAATAGTAGTAGATGCAGGTAGGAGTCGGTCTACTTGATATGGACGTGATGCCTATATTGCATAATCATTGCCTTCGATATCGTCATAACTTTGCACTTTTCTATTAATTGCTCGACAGTAATTTGTTCGCCCATCGTAATATTTGCCTTCATGAGAGAAGCCTCTAGTGAAACCTATGGCCTCCGAGTCTATTTTCCATCATATTAGTTTCCGATCTACTATGTTCCATCATATTATTTTCTGATATACTATTTTTCAATATTTTATTTTCATATCTATAAACCAAAAAACCCAAAAATACTTTATCTTTTGTTTATCTATCTCTATCAGATCTCACTTTTGCAAGTAACCTTCAAGGGATTGACAACCCCTTTATCGCGTTGGGTGCAAGTTGTTTGATTGTTTGTGCATGTATTGGTGATTTGTGTGTTCTTCTCCTACTGGATTGATACCTTGGTTCTCAAACTGAGGAAAATACTTATCTCTACTTTGCTGCATCACCCTTTCCTCTACAATGGAAAAGCCAACACAAGATCAAGAAGTAGCAGGAAGAATTTCTGGCCCTGTTGCCGGGGAGATCTACGCCAAGTCAAAACATACCAAGTACCCATCATAAAACTCTCATCTTTTGCATTACATTATTCGCCATTCGCCTTTTGTTTTCCTCTCCCCCACTTCTAAAATGATTTTCAAAAAGATTCGCCCTTTTTCCGCCCTTCTCCCGTTTGCCTTTTCGTTCACTTTTTGTTTGCCCGTTTGCTAGATTAGTTTGTTGTCACTATGTCTGAATCTGGGGAGGTTATTGTTGAAAATATTGAGGAAAAACTTGGATCTTTTTCTTTGGATCATGAAACTGAAACTCCTTCTAATTAAAAAACAAAAACTTTTCACGTGGGGGATGGTAATATTATTGGAAAAAGTGCTATTCAAGAATTCTTTGATTGTAAGGGATCTATGCCTATTATTAAAAGATCTATTCTTCTTGATACAAATTGCTATGCGGATGCCATTGTTATGCTCGTTGAGATATTAGAAAGAAAATTTGTGCACATCCATCCTGCTTTGCAAAAGGTGTTTTACGAACTTCCCAATATTAATCATGTTATAGCTAAAAGGATTACCACCATCATCCTTATTTGAGAATTTGAATTTATAATACAAGAAGCTAGGGATATTTTTGCTTTCTATAATAAAGATGTTGCACACCCTCCGATTGAAGATATCCTCCATGATAAAGAAACAATGCGTAGTTTGGAATCAAGGGATTATCAATCTTATAGCGAGAATCTTAGCAGGAGAGTTCCCTATACAAAAATCTCTCAAGCTTTGTACCTTGAGACCTACAAGGAATTTGACTGGATCACAAGGGGAATTTATGTAGGATTTAATAAGGATTGGTTGAATAAGGTGATGAAAGAACCCGTTAGAAATGAGATACGTGTTCTATATGATGATATATATGGTGATGATCCTGATTACGAGTTTTTGAATGTCAAAATAACTAGTCAAAGTCCTTTTCATGATTTAAATTCATCTATTATAAAGGAAATAAAGGAAAGGATAGATTTGTTAAGACGAGTGTTTGAGGATTTAATGATACAAGAATTGCATACAAAAGATGACAATACCTAGATCTATGTTTTATGCCTAGCTAAGGGCGTTAAACAATAGCGCTTGTTGGGAGGCAACCCAATTTTATATTTTGCACTTGCTTTTTTAATTTTGTTTTGCAATAAATAATTCATCTAGCCTCTGGTTAGACGTGTTTTTCTGTTTTAGTTAGTGCTTGTGCCAAGTAAGACCTTTAGGATGGCTTACGGTGATAGTTGACTTGATCTTGCTGAAAAACAGAAACATTTGCACCAGGAAAAATAATTTTCATAATTCAAAGAAGAATGATTTTGATCTGAATTTTTTACACAAGATTTATAAACAAATTGCCCAGGTTGTCCTGATTTTTCAGAATTTTTGGAGTTACATCAGTATTTTAAGTTCTCTGATTACTACAAACTATTCTGTTTTTGACATATTCTGTTTTCTATGTGTGGTTTGCTTATTTTGATGAATCTATGTGTAGTATCTTGGGGTATGAACCTTCGAGAAACTGGAATACAGTAGATATTACACCAATATAAATAAATAATGAGTTCACAATAGTACCATAAAGTGGTGATTTATTTTCTTATACTAACAGATCTCATAAGATTTTCTGATGAGTTTTGTGTTGTGAAGTTTTCAAGTTTTTGGTAAGGATTTGATGGACTATGGAATAAGGAGTGGCAAGAGCCTAAGCTTGCGATGTCCAAGGCACCCCAAGGTAATATTTAAGGACAACCAAGAGCCTAAGCTTGGGATGCCCCGGAAGGCATCGCCTCTTTCGTCTTCGTCTATCGGTCACTTTACTTGAGGTTATATTTTTATTCACCACATGATATGGGTTTTGCTTGGATCATCTTGTATGATTTGAGTCTTCGCTTTTTACTTTTCCACAATCATCCCTGCCATACACACCTTTTGAGAGGGACACACATGAATCGTGATTTATTAGAATACTCTATGTGCTTCACTTATATCTTTTGAGCTAGGTAATTTTGCTCTAGTGCTTCACTTGTATCTTTTTAGAGCACGACGGTGGCTTTATTTTATATAAATTGTTGAACTCTCATGCTTCACATATTTTATTTTGAGAGTCTCTCTAAACAACATGGTAATTTTCTTAGGTTATGAATTTAGTCCTAATATGATAGGCATCCAAGAGGGGTATAATAAGAACTTTCATATAAAGTGCATTGCATACTATGAGAAGTTTGATTCATTATGATTGTTTTCAGATAAGAGGATGGTGATATTAGAGTCATGCTAGTGAAGTAATTGTGTATTGTATAAATACTTGTGTTGAGATTTGTGATTCCCGTAGCATGCATGTATGTTGAACCGTTATGTAACGAAGTCAGAGCATAATTTATTTACTGATTTTCTTCCTTATGAATGGTGGTCGGGGACGAGCTATGGTCTTTTCCTACCAATCTATCCCCCTAGGATCGTGCACATAGTACTTTGTTTCGATGACTAATAGACTTTTGGAATACATATGTGAGTTCTTCATGAATAATGTTGAGTCCATGGATTATACGCACTCTCACCCTTCCACCACCGCCTCTCTAGTACCGCGCAACTTTCGCCGGTACCATACACCCACCATATACCTTCCTCAAAACAGCCACCATACCTACCTATTATGGCATGTCCATAGCCATTTCGTGATATATTGCCATACAAGTTTCGTTTATTATGACATGCTTCATCATTGTCATGTTGCTTTGCATGATCATGTAGTTGACATAGTATTTGTGGTAACGCCACTGTTCATAACTTCAATACATGTCACTCTTGAGTCAATGCACTTCCCGGTACACCCTTGGAGGCATTCATATAGAGTCATATTTTGTTCTAAGTATTGAGTTTTTATTCTTGAGTTGTAAGTAAATAAAAGTGTGATGATCATCATTCTTAGAGCATTGTCCCATGTGAGGAAAGGATGACGGAGACTATGATTCCCCCACAAGTGGGGATGAGACTCCAGACAAAACATAAAAAAAGGAGAAAAAAAGAGAGGCCAAAGAAGCCCGCACAAAGAAAAATGAGAGAAAAAGAGAGAAGCGGCAATGTTACTATCCTTTTTCCACACTTGTGCTTCAAAGTAGTACCATGATCTTCATGATAGAGAGTCTCCTATATTGTTACTTTCATATACTATTGGGAATTTTTCATTATAGAACTTGGCTTGTATATTCCAATGATGGGCTTCCTCAAATGCCCTAGGTCTTCGTGAGCAAGCGAGTTGGATGCACACCCACTTAGTTTTTTGAGCTTTCATAAACTTATAGCTCTAGTGCGTCCGTTGCATGGCAATCCCTAGTCACTCACATTGATATCTATTTATGGGCATCTCCATAGCCCGTTGATACGCCTAGTTGATGTGAGACTATCTCCTTCTTTTGTCTTCTCCACAACCACCATATTCTATTCCACCTATAGTGCTATGTCCATGGCTCACGCTCATGTATTGCGTGAAAGTTGAAAAGGTTTGAGAAAACCAAAAGTATGAAACAATTTCTTAGATTGTCATCGGGGTTGTGCATTAATTGAATATTTTGTGTGATGAAGATGGAGCATACAGACTATATGATTTTGTAGGGATAGCTTTTTTTGGCCATGTGATTTTGAGAAGACATGATTGCTTTTTTAGTATGCTTGAAGTATTACCGTTTCTATGTCAATATTAAACTTTTGTTTTGAATCTTATGGATCTGAATATTCATGCCACAATGAAGAAAATTACATGGATAAATATGTTAGGTAGCATTCCACATCAAAAATTCTGTTTTTATCATTAACCAACTCGAGGACGAGCAACAATTAAGCTTGGGGATGCTTGATACATCTCCAGCATATCTATAATTTTTTATTGTTCCATGCTAGTCTTCTTTGGATTTTTTATATGCATTAATATGCTATTTTCTATTACTTGGGACTAACCTATTAACCTAGAGCCCAGTGTCAGTTTCTATTTTTTCCTTGTTTTTGACCTTCGCAGAAAAGGTATACTTAACGGAGTCCAAATGGAATAAAACTTCAGGATGATTTTTCTTGGACTAGAAGACACCCAGGAGACTTGGAGTGCAAGTCAAAGGAGCCAAGAGGCGGCGACAAGGGTAGAGGACGTGCCTAGGGGGTAGGGCGCGCCCCCTACCTTGTGGGACCCTCGGTGACTCCCTGACCTTGATCTTCCTCCTATATATTTGCAAATATTCCGAAACGCTCAGAAGCTTCCACGAAAACACTTTTCCATCGCCGCAACCTTCTGTTCCCGTGAGATTCCATCTTGGGGCCTTTTCCGGCATCCTGTCGGAGGGGAATTCGATCTCGGAGGGCATCTACATCAACTCTTTTGCCCTTCGGATGAAGCATAAGTAGTCCCCACAGACCTATGGGTCCATAGCTAGTAACTAGATGGTTTCTTCTCTCTCTTTGATTCTGAATACCATGTTCTCCTCGATTTTCTTGGAGATCTATTCGATTGTAATAGTTTTTTGCAGTGTGTTTGTCGAGATCCGATGAATTGTGGATTTATGATTAGGTTATCTATGAATTTTATTTGAATCTCCTCTAATTTCTTATATGCATGATTTGGTATCTTTGTATTTCTCTTCGAATTATCGGTTTGGTTTGGTCAAATATATTGGTTTTTCTTGCAATGGGAGAGGTGCTTAGCTTTGGGTTCAATCTTGCAGTCTCCTGACCCAATGAGAAAGTAGGGGTAGCGAGGCACATATTGTATTGTTGCCATCGGGGATAAAAAGATGTGGTTTACATCATATTGCTTGAGTTTTTTCCTCTACATCATGTCATCTTACTTAATGCGTTACTCTGTTCTTTATGAATTTAATACTCTAGATGTAGGAAGGAGTCGGTCGATGTGTGGAGTAATAGTAGTAGATGCAGGCAGGAGTCAGTCTACTTGATACGGACGTGATGCCTATATTGCATAATCATTGCCTTGGATATTGTCATAACTTTGCGCTTTTCTATCAATTGCTCGACAGTAATTTGTTCACCCACCGTATTATTTGCCTTCATGAGAGAAGCCTCTAGTGAAACCTATCGCCCCCAGGACTATTTTCAATCATATTAGTTTCCGATCTAGTATTTTCCATCATATTAGTTTCCGATCTACTATTTTGAAATCTTTATTTTCAGATATATAAACCAAAAAACCCAAAAATACTTTATCTTTTGTTTATCTATCTCTACCAGATCTCACTTTTGCAAGTAACCATCAAGGGATTGACAACCCTTTTATCGCATTGGGTGCAAGTTGTTTGATTGTTTGTGCAGGTATTAGTGATTTGTGTGTTCTTCTCCTACTGGATTGATACCTTGGTTGTCAAACTGAGGGAAATACTTATCTCTACTTTGCTGCATCACCCTTTCCTCTTCAAGGGAAAAACCAACGCAAGCTCAAGAAGTAGCAGTCATCCCAAAAGTAATGTCTTAAATCATAGAATAACTTCTTCTTTTGTTGGTATGTGAAACTAGGTGGTATGTATTTAGCGAGAATATAATTAGCATAATCAGCATACCAAGGAGTATTATGAGAAACATTTATTGCAGCTAGTTGTTCATCAGGAAAGCTATCATCAACAGGTAGTGGGTCATCAAAGATATTCTCTGACCTAGACAAGTTATCAGCTATGGGGTTCTCAATTCCCTTTCTACCAGTGATATGTAAATGAATTTCTTGTAGCAAGAGAAGCCACCTAATGAGTCTAGGTTTAGCATATTTCTTTTCCATAAGATATTTATTAGCAACATGATTGGTGTGAACAATAACTTTAGAACCAACAATGGAAGATCTGAATTTGTCAAGCAAACACAACTACTAAAAATTCCTTTTCAGTAGTAGCATAATTTCTTTGGGCACTGTCTAGAGTTTTGCTAGCATAATGAATAACATTTAGTTTCTTATCAACTCTTTGTACTAGAAGAGCACCAACAACATAATCACTAGCATCACACATAATTTCAAAAGGCAAGTTCCAATCAGGTGGTTGAACAATAGGTGCAGAAGTTAAGGCTTTCTACGGTATTTTAAAGGCTTCTACATAATCATCATCAAAAACAGATGGAACATACTTATGTAAAATATGTGTAAGAGGCCTAGAAATTTTAGAGAAGTCTATAATAAACCTCCTATAGAAACCAGTATGACCAATGAAAGTACGAATACCTTTGATATCTCGGGGACATGGCATTTTCTCAATTTCATCAACCTTAGCTTTATCCACCTCAATACCTTGTTCAGAAATTTTATGACCCAAGACAATACCTTCATTAACCATAAAGTGGCACTTCTCCCAATTCAAGACAAGATTAGTCTGCTCACATCTCTGCAAAACTCGATCAAGATTTCTTAAGCAATCATCAAAAGAAGTTCCATAAACATACAAATCATCCATGAAAACCTCAACAATCTTTTCACAAAAATTAGAGAATATAGCAGTCAAACATCTTTGAAAAGTAGTAGGTGCATTACATAAACCAAAAGGCATATGTCTATAAGCATAAGTTTCAAAAGGGCATGTAAAAGTGGTTTTCTCTTGATCAGGTTGTGAAACAGGTATTTGAGAAAAACCAGAATATCCATTAAGGAAGCAAACATGTGTGTGCTTAGACAATCTTTCCAACATTTGATCAATAAAAAGCAAAGGGTAATGATCTTTTCTAGTAGCTTTATTTAATTTTCTGAAATCAACTACCATCTATAGGCAATAACAATTCTTTGTGGAATGAGTTCATTTTATCATTAGGAACAACGGTAATACCTCCTTTCTTAGGGAGACAATGAACGGGACTCACCCATATACTATCAGTTATGGGATAGATTATACCTACTTCCAGAAGCTTTAATATTTTAGTTCCTACCACTTCTTTCATCTTAGGATTCAGATGTCATTGATGATCAACAACGGGTTTAATATCAGGTTCCATATTAATCTTGTGCTGACAAAGAGTGGGACTAATTCCCTTAAGATCATCACGAGTATATCCAATAGCAACATGGTGCTTCTTCAAAAATTTCAATAATCTTTCTTCTTCATGTTCTGAAATATTAGCACTAATAATAACAGGATATATCTTTTTCTCATCAAGGTAAGCATATTTCAAAGTGTCTAGCAATTGTTTCAATACAAACACAGGATCACCTTTAGGTGGAGGAGGACCTCCTAGAGTTTCAATAGGCAAATTATGTTTGAGCAGAGGTCGTAGTTCAAAGAAAAGTCTATCTATTTCTTTTCTTTCATGCATATGCATATCATTTTCATGGTCTAGCAAATATTGTTCTAGTGGATCAGTAGGAGGCACATCAATAGAAGCAAGACTAATTATTTCATCATTACTAGGCAATTCTTTCTTGTGAGGTTGTCTATTAAACTTGAAAAAATTAAACTCATGAGACTCATCACCAAAGCTAACACTAACAGTTTGTTTATGACAATCTATAGTAGCATCGACAGAGTTCACGAAAGGTCTACCAAATATAGTAGGACAAAAACCATCTTGTGGGGAACCAAGAACTAGAAAATCAGTAGGGTATTTTATTTTCCCACACAAGACTTCAACATCTCTAACAATCCCAAGTGGTGTGATGGTGTCTCTATTAGCAAGTTTAATAGTAACATCTATGTCTTCTATTTCAACGGGTGCTATGTCATTCATAATTTCTTGGTAAAGACTAAAAGGAATAGCACTCACACTAGCACCTAAATCACACAAACCATGATAAAAATGATCTCATATTTTAACTGAGACAATAGGCACACCAACAATAGGTCTATGTTTATCTTTTCCATCGGGTTTGGCAATTCTAGTAGCTTCATCACAGAAGTAAATAACATGCCCATCAATATTTTCTACCAAGGTATCTTTAAACATAACAATTCTACTTTAATTTTTTTAGCAGGTTTAGGTGCTCTAATATTACTTTTGTGAACCACAGTTAAAACCTTAGCATGTTCCTTTGTCCTAACAGGGAAAGGTGGTTTTTCAACATAAGAAGTAGGCACAACTGGATCAACATTGTAAATGATAGTTTCATCTTTAGCTATGTCAGGTTCTTTAATTTCTTATTTAATAGGTGGGTGATATTTAAACCACTTCTCCTTAGGGAGATCCACATGAGTAGCAAATGATTCAAAAAAGGAGGCTACTATCTCAGAGTCAAGTCCATATTTGGTGCTAAACTTGTGAAAAGGATCAGTATTCATAAAAGATTTAAAACAATCAAATTCAAGCTTAATACCTGACTCTTTACCTTCATCGAGTTCCAAATCTTCAGAGTTGCATTTAATTATTTCTAAAAGATCCCACCTGAATTCAATAGTCTTCTTCATAAAAGAACTAGTACAATAAGTATCGAGCATCGATCGATCATCATGAAAAAGCCGATCAGAAAAATTCTGAATAATAGTTTCTCTTGAGAGCTCATGATTGGGGCTTGAATATAAGATTGACTTAAGCCTCCCCCAAGCTAGAGCAATACTTTCTCCTTCACGAGGCCAAAAATTATATATATAATTCTGAGCACGATGAACTAGATGCATAGGATATTTTTTTTGGTAAAATTCTAATTTCAATCGATTCCAATTCCAAGATCCAATATCATCGCATAGCCTATACCATGCCAATGCTTCTCCCTTCAAAGATAGAGGGAAAACCTTCTTATTAGCTTCATCTCCAGGCAAACCTGCAAGCTTAAATAATCCACAAATTTCATCCACATATATCAAGTGCATATCAAGATGTTCAGTTCCATCTCCTGCATAAGGATTAGCTAGCAGTTGTTCTATCATACCCGAAGAAATTTAATAACCAATATTTTCAATAGGTGCAGTAGGTTGAGGGGTACCTAATTATGGTTCCGATCGAGGTGAAGATACCCCGAACAAACCCCTCAAAGGATGGTTCTCCATAGTAGCAAGTGACAATAAATTTCAGCATGTAGTAATAATTTTTCCGTACCAATTTCCACTTACCAAGAGCGCTTCACTCCCTAGCAACAATGCCAGAAAAGAGCCTTGATAACCCACAAGTATAGGGGATCACCCGTAGTCCTTTCGATAAGTAAGAGTGTCGAACCCAGCGAGAAGCAGAAGGAAATGACAAGTGGTTTTTAGCAAGGTATTTTTGGCAAGCACTAAAATAGTCGGTAACAATTAGTTTGATAACAAGACAATTTGTAACGAGCAGGTAACGGTAACGGTAAATAAAGTGCAGCAAGGTAGCCCAATCCTTTTGTCGCAAAGGACATGCCAAAATAGTCTCTTATAATAAGCAAAACGTTCTTGAGGGTACACAGGAATTTCATCATATCACTTTCATCATGGTGGCCTGATTCGTGTTTGCTACTTTGATAATTTGATATGTGGGTGGACCGGTGCTTAGGTGCTGTTATTACTTGAACAAACCTCCTACTTATGATTAACCCTCTCGCAAGCATCCGCAACTACGAGAAAAGTATTAAGATAAAGTCTAACCATAGCATTAAACTTTTGGATCCAAATCAGTCCCTTATGAAGTAGCGCATAAACTAGGGTTTAAGCTTTTGTCACTCTAGAAACCTATCATCTAATAACTACTCCACAATGAATTCCCTTTGTCCCTAATAAGGTGAAGTGTCATGTATTCGATGTTCACATGACACCACTAAGGGAATCACAACATACATATAATCAAGATATCAAACACATATCAAGTTCACATGATTACTCGCAACATGACTTCTCCCATGACCTCAAGAACAAAACTAACTACTCACAAATAATAATCATGATCAAGATAAGAGGGGTATTAAACAACATAATGGATCTGAACATATAATCTTCCACCAAATAAGCCATATAGTAATCAACTACAAGATGTAATCAACACTACTAGTCACCCACAAGCACCAATCTAAGGTCTCGGTACAAAGATTGAACACAAGAGATGAACTAGGGTTTG
Source organism: Triticum aestivum (assembly GCF_018294505.1). Classification (NCBI taxonomy): domain Eukaryota; kingdom Viridiplantae; phylum Streptophyta; class Magnoliopsida; order Poales; family Poaceae; genus Triticum; species Triticum aestivum. The sequence continues at coordinate 152,809,276 of NC_057798.1, forward strand.
AGAAGAGATGGTGTTGTTGAAGATGTTGATGGAGATGGCCCTCCCAAAGATGGGAGAGTTGTTGGTGATGACAATGACAATGATTTCCCCCTCCGGGATGGAAGTTCCCCTGGTGGAATCGCTCCGCCGGTGGCCATAAGTGCTCCTGCCCAAGTTCTGCCACGAGATGGTGGCGCTTCATCCAAAATGTCCTCCCCTTATTTATTTTTCTAGGTTAAAATGACTTATATATATCATAAGAGGGGCACCGAAGGTGGGCGGAGGAGGGAACAACCCACCAGGGAGCGCCTAGGCTCCCTGGCGCGCCCAGGTGGTTTGTGCCCACCTGGTGGGTCCCCTTTGGTAGTTATTTTCTCCAATAATTATTAAATAATCCATAAAAAATCTCCGTGAACTTTCAGCTTATTAGGAGTTGTGCAGAATAGGTAGCTCTGACGTGCCTTTTCAGGTCCAGAATTCCAGTTGCCGGTATTCTCCCTCTGTGTAAACCTTGCAAATTCTGAGATAAAAGGCATTAGAATTACTCCCAAAAGCATTAATGCATGAAAACATTATAAATAACAGTGGGGAAACATGATGCAAAATGGACGTATCATAGCGCTAGGGTAGTATTGAGATATTAATAGTGGGAAGTATGAAGGTTTTTCGGAGTCCCGGATGTCAGTGGGAAATGACACCTATGGGATCACTGGAATCCCTTCTACGGTTGCGGGGCGCGGGGATCGTGAGGAGAGCAGGACTAGCAGACGACACAGAGGAATTTACCCAGGTTCGGGCCGCAAAGATGCGTAAAACCCTACGATCCTGCTTTGGTGGTTATATTAGTGTTCTTGAGCTCTCGAACTAGCTCTGGGTGTTGTGGGGTTCAAAAGAGCCGAATCCCCTCTCTGTGTGCCATGGGCCTCCTTTTATAGGCGAAAGGGGCTGCCACAGTGGCATATAGGAGGTGGAAAGTGCTACAGCGTTGCAAGGTTATCGCTAGTATTACAGGACAAGACACATTCAATGTGAGGCTTAGGTGTCCCATCGCTTTATTGGGGGACGGGGGTGAGGTCCGTCCCGTCCGTCGCCACTCCCCCTTGCTTCGACACACGCCCTGGCCAGTGATGCATGCGGTGCCATGTAGGCAGGCAGGCAGCTGAGGTGGTGCGGTGGTGGAGCCTTCATGAAGGATTGCATGCGGCCACGTAGGTGCTTACTCAGTTGGCTGGGCTGGCAGCTAGGTGCGAATGGCGGTGAGGATTTGGCTGGTGCGAGCCTGGCAGTGGCCTTGCCGGTGTGCTTGGCAAGGATCTTGTTAGGTGACCCGACAAAGGTCATGCCGGGTGGCCCGGCAAGGGTCTTGCCGTGGCGCGCTGGCTTCCCCGGCAAGGATCTTGTCGAGGGTCCTATGGGTTTCTTCGGTGAGGATGGTTGCCTTCCTATCCTCTTTTGATCTTGAGCATTCTATATCTTCACAAAGATCTGCATGCCACCACGGAGGTGCCTCCCGAGCCTTGTTCCAATGCATCTGTTTAGCATTGGTGGGCTCAAGGGTGGCTCGCTCGGTTGGCGTGGGAGAGCTTCCCCGGCAAGGGCCTTGCCAGGGCTGTTGAGGCTGCCCCGGCAAGGGTCCTTGCCGGGGGAACTTGCTACACCTATCCGATCTTTGTGGCTTTGATCCTTGTTGTTGCTTTGTTTGTCCTTGTGGCTTCAACTTCTCTCCGGCTTCCCTTTCCTGCCGTGTCTATGCGTGACCGTGGCGGGAGGCTCTGACTGTCCGTGCACAAGTAAAGGGGTCAAAAGCAGAGCCCCTATGAGGGAGTCCTGGATTAGGGGGTGTCCGGATGGCCAGACTGAGACCTTTGGACGGACTCCCGGACTATGAAGATACAAGATTGAAGACTTCGTCCCGTGTCCGGATGGGACTTTCCTTGGCGTGGAAGGCAAGCTTGGCGATACGATATAAAGATCTCCTCCCATTGTAACTGACTCTGTGTAACCCTAGCCCTCTCCGGTGTCTATATAAACCGGAGAGTTTTAGTCCGTAGGATGAACAACAATCATACCATAGGCTAGCTTCAAGGGTTTAGCCACTCCGATCTCGTGGTAGATCTACTCTTGTACTACCCATATCATAAATATTAATCAAGCAGGAGTAGGGTTTTACCTCCATCGAGAGGGCCCGAACCTGGGTAAAAACATCGTGTCCCTTGTCTCCTGTTACCATCCGCCTAGACGCACAGTTCGGAACCCCCTACCTGAGATCCGCCGGTTTTGACACCGACATGGGTGCTTTCATTGAGAGTTCCTCTGTGTCGTCGCCTTTAGGCCCGATGGCTTCTTCGCTCGACAATCGCGATGCGGTCTGGGATGAGACTTTTCTCCCCGGACAGATTTTCGTATTCGGCGGCTTCGCACTACGGGCCGACTCATTCCGCCATCTGGAGCAGATCGAAAGCTACGCCCCTGGCCACCAGGTCAGGTTTGGAAGCTTAAACTACATGGCTGACATCCGTGGGGACTTGATCTTCGACGGATTCGAGCCACGACCAGGCGTGCCGCACTGTCACGACGGGCATGATTTAGCTCTGTCATCGGACAACACCCAGAGTGTCACTCAGGTGTCCGCTCCGACCATTAGCTCGGAGCCCGCTGCGCCAGTCGGGGACGGATGGTTGGACGCCGCCCCGGAAGCTGCAAGCTCTACGGCGATAGAGCCGGATACCAGCCTAGTCCCTTGCAAGGCCCATGACTCCAAGGTGCCGGACTCCGATCCGGACTCCGTAAATCCTGCACCTCTTCCAGTTAAGCCCGATTGGGCTCCGGTCATGGAGTTCACCGCCGCGGATGTCTTTCAGCACTCGCCTTTCGGCAATATCCTGAATTCGTTAAAGTCTCTCTCTTTGTCAGGAGAGCCCTGGACGGACTACGGCCAACACGGTTGGGATGCGGACGACGAAGAAATTCGTAGCCCACCCACCACCCACTTCGTAGCCACTGTCGACGATTTAACCGACATGCTCGACTTTGACTCCGAAGACATCGACGGCATGGACGCCGATGAAGGAGACGATCAAGAACCAGCACCTATAGGGAACTGGAAAGCCACCTCGTCATATGACATATACATGATGGACACCCCTAAAGCGGGGGATGGCGAGGACAAAACATAGGGTGACCCCTCCAAGAAGCAACCCAAGCGCCGACGTCAGCGGCGCCGCTCTAAGTCCTGCCAAAGCAAAAACGGCGATTCCGGCACCGGAGATAACAATACGCCGGACAGTGCCGAAAACAACCCCCTCCAGTAGGATTCAGTGCAGGAGGACGAAGGAGCCAGCCCTCATGAGAGAGCGCCCGACAAAGAGGATGAGGACGACAATTACATGCCTCCCTCCAAAGACGAGGCAAGCCTCGACGACGACGAATTCGTCGTGCCAGAGGATCCCGTCGAACAAGAGCGTTTCAAACGCAGGCTCGTAGCCACGGCAAGCAGCCTCAAGAAGAAACAACAGCAGCTTAGAGCTGACCAAGACTTGCTAGCCGACAGATGGACCGAAGTCCTGGCGGCCGAAGAGTATAAACTAGAACGCCCATCCAAGAGCTACCCAAAGCGCAGGCTGCTACCCCAACTTGAGGAGGAAGTAACTAAACCTGCATCACTAGTGTACGATGCGCCCGATCGGCCACCCCGTGGCCGCGATAGAGAGGCCTTCAGGCCCTCAACCCAAGCCGCACCCCGACACCGCTCAAAACATACCAGAGTACGGGGAGACGCAACAGACCTGCGAGACATCTTGGAGAATAAGGCAAGGCAAACAAGATCGATCTACGGATCGCATGGGCGCCCCGCTTCACATGACCCTAGCCGTCACGCCAGACACAATAAGTATGGCCCGGCCGAACACAACAGACCAAGCTCGTTCAAGTTGCGTCGTGATATAGCCCAATATAGGGGTGCCGCACACCCACTATGCTTCACAGACGAAGTAATGGATCATCAAATTCCCGAGGGATTCAAACCTGTAAACATCGAATCATACGATGGCACAACAGATCCTGCGGTATGGATCGAGGATTATCTCCTTCATATCCACATGGCCCATGGTGATGATCTACACGCCATCAAATACCTCCCGCTCAAGCTTAAAGGACCAGCTTGACATTGGCTTAACAGCCTGCCAGCAGAGTCAATTAGTTGTTGGAAGGACCTGGAATCCGCATTCCTTGACAACTTCCAGGGCACGTATGTGTGACCACCAGACGCCGATGACCTAAGCCACATAATCCAGCAGCCAGAGGAATCAGCCAGACAATTCTGGACACGGTTCCTAACCAAGAAAAACCAAATAGTCGATTTTCCGGACGCCGAGGCCCTTGCAGCCTTCAGGCACAACATCTGAGATGAATGGCTTGCCCGGCACCTAGGACAGGAAAAGCCGAAGTCTATGGCAGCCCTCACGACACTCATGACCCGCTTCTGCGCGGGAGAAGATAGCTGGCTAGCTCGTAGCAATAACATAACCAAGAGCCCCGGTAATTTGGATACCAAGGATAACAACGGCAGGTCACGTCGCAACAAGCATAAGCGCCACATTAACAGTGACAATACTGAAGATACGGCAGTCAATGCCGGATTCAGAGGCTCTAAACCGAGTCAGCGGAAGAAGCCATTCAAAAGAAACCCTCAGGGCCCATCCAACTTAGACCGGATACTCGATCGCTCGTGCCAGATACACGGCACCCCCAAACAGCCAGCCAATCACACCAACTGGGATTGTTGGGTGTTCAAGCAGGCAGGCAAGTTAAGTGCCGAGACCAGAGACAAGGGGCTACATAGCGATAATGAGGAGGGGCCCCGGCCGCCGAACAACAAAGGACAGAACCCCGCAAGTTCGGACGGCGAATATGATATTTGCAACCCACATCCCCAAAATGGAGCGGAAGCGTGCTCTCAAGGACGTCTATGCGCTGGAGCCAGTCGCCCCAAAGTTCAACCCATGGTCCTCCTACCCGATCACCTTCAATCGAAGGGACCATCCCACCAGCATCCGTCACGGCGGATTCGCCGCACTGGTCGTAGACCCAATTATCGACGGATTTCACCTTACCAGAGTCCTAATGGACGGCGGCAGTAGCCTGAACCTGCTTTACCAGGACACAGTGCGAAAAATGGGCATCGATCCTTCAAGGATTAAACCCACAAAGACAACCTTCAAAGGTGTCATACCAGGGGTAGAAGCCAGCTGTACAGGCTCGGTCACACTCGAGGTGGTCTTCGGATCCCCGGATAACTTCCGGAGCGAGGAATTAATCTTCGACATAGTCCCATTCTGCAGCGGCTATCACGCCCTGCTCAGATGAACCGCATTTGCAAAATTCAATGCGGTGCCGCACTATGCATATCTCAAGCTCAAGATGCCAGGACCTCGCGGAGTCATCACGGTAAACGGAAACACTGAACACTCTCTCCGAACGGAGGAGCACATGGTGGCCCTGGCGGTGGAAGTACAGAGTAGCCTCTCAAGGCAGTTCTCCAATCCAGATGCCAAACGTCCGGACAACGTCAAGCGAGCCCGAAGTAACCTACAACAAATCCGGCTGGCACGTTCTGAGTAACCATAGCAGTGCGGCCCCAACCCCAGCCCCCGCCAAACGGCGATACTGGTACCACGCGTACATAATTACGCCTTAGAGATACCATGGGCATAAGGGGAGGGGAACAACAACAGCACGCCCAGAATGCGGCTCAACCGCACTAAGGGGCTCCCTATTTCACCGTTCTCCTTTTCACATACTTTCAGGACCCAACTATTCAGAAGGCCTGTCCGGCAATACACTCGCCGAACCCACGATGCAACAGCCAGGGAGGAAGCAAGCCACGTCAAAAGTCCAGGTGGTCCCTATAACGAGTTTAATACCTGTTTTACTTACAATCCCGCAGCTTGCCCCTGGAGGGGAATATGTCAAATACTCCCATCTCTTGCTTACCGCACTTCTTGTATCGTTCTGCTTTCGCAGCAGCCCTTTTTTAATAAACAATATATAGCTCTTACCTATTATTGTACTTATCTATTTTTATATACAAATATGTTTAGTCATGACATTCTGCAACCGTACACTTTGGTACAGATAATACACCAGGGGCTTACAACACCCCATAACATGCTGTGAGAAGACCGAACACTCTAACGAGTGCGGCACCCCGAACTTATAGCACTATATGCATCGGCTCCTAATCATGTCTTTGGTCAATAGTTGGGTTTGCCCGGCTCCCATGTTTTGGTACCTTACGTTCCGCATTGTTGGCTAAGGTAGCGCTGGGAGAACTACTGCGATTGTGCCCTAGTTGAGCCGGGTTAATACCTCAGTAGACAAAGCTAAAACTGACTATCATGATAGTGTGAGAGACCGGTCGCTGTTCGCGAGGTTTCTTCGAGTCCTTAAAGACTTATCCCGCTTCGAGCGAGGAACTGGACTTATCCAGGCTAGGCATGGATAGCGCCCCGAACTCGGTCTTCCGAATACTAGGGGCTTCGCTGAAATTTAAAATTATAGAATTCTGTGGCTAAGTGAGAGTGATAAAGCATCATAAGTCCGACGGCCTGGTTCGTTGTGCTGAACGCCTCCCTAGATGGAGCCAAGAATGGGAACAAGAGCGCTCAGGTTTATCCTGAACACCCCAGCACTCGTGGCATGGGGGTCGAAGCCGATGACTTGCATCTCTCAGATTTGATAAACAGCCGCACAGAAGGTAATATTTTAAATTAACAAGCGTTGCTTAACGCATATGAACAAAGCTTTAGCGTACAGGATAACGAATGCGAGTCTACTCAAAAATTACATCTTTGGAGCACTCATCCGCTATGCGGCGGGCACCCTTCAGAACGCCATCATAATACATCTCGGGCGTACCATACTCCTTGCCCGGTGGTGGCGCGTCCGTCAACAGCTTCTCCGCGTCTAGCTTGCCCCAGTGCACCTTAGCCCGGGCAAGGGCCCGACGGGCACCTTCAATACAAACGGAGCGCTTGACGACCTCAATCCACGGACACGCGTCCACCAGCCACCGCACCAGACCTAAGTAGCTCCCAGGCATGACTTCTCCAGGCCACAGCCGAGCTATGAGGCCCTTCATGGCATGTTCAGCCACCTTGTGGAGCTCGACCAGCTGCTTCAGCTGGTCGCTCAGGGGCACCGGATGTTCGGCCTCAGCATACCAAGACCAGAACACTTTTTCCGTCGAGCTCCCCTCTTCGGCTCAGTAGTATGCGGCGGCATCAGACACACTACGGGGAAGATCGGCGAACGCTCCTGGAGAGCTCTGGATTCGGTTAAGTAGCAAATAATTAACTTTTATATTTTTGCTTTGCATAAAGAATGCCATACCCGCCGCTATCTTCTTCATCGCCTCGATCTCCTGAAGGGCCTTCTGGGCTTCGACCTTAGCGGTCTTGGCACTCTCAAGAGCCAAGGCAAGCTCGGACTCTCGAGTCTTCGAGTCACGCTCCAAACTCTCGTGTTTTTCCACGAGAGCCTAGAGCTCTTGACGCACCTCTGCCACCCGCGCCTCCTGCTTCTCTTGCTCGGTGTGCTCCAAGGCCGCACTCTTTTCGGCCTTAGAGACCATCTCTTTCAAGGTCGCCACCTCGGTCCTGGCTCCTGCAACATTAACGTTGGTCCTGTTATTATTTTGCAACCAAGTATTTCTATATACATTTACAGGAGGTACTATGTACCCTCTTTATCCTCGAGCTGCTTCTTGGCACGGCCGAGCTCGCTCTCGGACCGCTCGAGGATTTCCTTCAAGGCATTGACCTGCGCAGTCAGTGCGGCAGAGGTCAGCAGCGCAGCCTGCATTCCCATATTGACATATTTCTATTAGACTCCTGCGTATATCTTTTTAGATCCTCAGCTCGGCTTTTCTTTCCGAACACCGAACTGAGCATCAGGGGCTACTGTCTATGCGGTAAAAAAATTTATATATGTTTTTGAACACATACCTCAAAGTCTGTTAACAGGCTTGTGCAGGCTTCCGTCAGCCCGCTCTTGGCAGACTGAACCTTCTGAATCACCACACTCATAACAGTGTGGTGTTCTTCGTCGATGGAGGCGCCGTTATGCGCCTCCAGCAAATTGTCCGGCGCCTTCGGGTGGACGGAAGTCGTCGGTGTCGCAGGCTTGCCCTTCTTATGAAGGCTCCGCCTATCGCACTCTGGAACCACTGATGGTTCCGGAGCAGTCTCCGGCCCGGGGCCGGACTTAGATCCCTCCGGGGCTTTACCCCCTTTGGGCTTGGAGTCCGGAAGGTCGCCTTGTGGCGCTTCCAGGACCACATCCTCCTGGTTTTGTCCCCTATGGGACTCCACCTCAGCATCGTCTGTAGGGAGAGGGGAGGAGGCCGTCGGAAGTGAAGCGCTATTCACGTCCGATGAATTCAGAGATCCGCTTGACGAATCGCCAAGCTGAGCTCTGGGCGGACTGCATGATTAGCTTCAGCGTTAAAAGCTATCGAATAATAAAGGAGTGCAATAAGTCATTCGGGTAGCCGGACACTTACGATTTTGCCAGGGGCTTGACCCTGGATGGCCAGTCCCCCCCGCCGTGTTCAGCGTCGGGAGCGTAGTCCGGCAGAAGGGTCTTCCCCTTCTTGGACCCTCCGGCTTCCCCAGTTGGGGCGGCCTTTCTCTTCTTTCCTCCCCCCGTTGGAGGGGGAGAGGCATCTTCTTCTTCCTCCTCCTCCTCGTCTTCGGAGGCGGAGGGTGCGTTGGGGCCGTCGGGCAAATCCGACGACACCAGGCACCAGGAACTCTTTCGGGTCCCCGTGGCCTTCTTCTCTGGCACCACGTGAGGTGCCGGAACCAGTAGCTTCGCTAAGTGTGCGTCTACTGGGCCTTCGGGCAAAGGGTCCGGACAGTCAAACTATCCGGATGTCCTCTTCCAGTCCTGTCAAAGGAACGGGAGTTTAGGTCCCACATAAAGTCACACTATGAAATTCGGGTATCCCATAAGGGACTAAATGTAAGCTTACTTCGGAGGCTTAACGTTTGGCGCAGAATCCGCGATCCTCGGTGACGGGAGGGGAGACCTCAGAACTCTTGAAAAGCACCTTCAAGGCGTCCTCGTGCTTCATTTCGAAGAGCCGGGATAGAGTCTAGTGCCGGGCCGGGTCGAACTCCCACAAATTGAAGTCCCGTCGTTGACACGGGAGGATCCGGCGGAAGAGCATGACCTGGACCACATTGATAAGCTTGACCTTCTTGGTCACCAGGTCTCGGACGCAGGTTTGGAGTCCAGTCACCTCTTCCGGTTGCCCCACGAAAGGCCCGTCTCTTTCCAAGATGTGAGCCGGGTGGGGATGCCGGATCGAAATTCTGGGGCCGCTGCCCATTTAGGGTCACGCGGCTCGGTGATATAAAACCACCCCGATTGCCACCCTTTGATGGTTTCCACGAAGGCACCCTCGAGCCAGGTGACGTTGGCTATCTTCCCCACCATGGCGCCTCCGCATTCCACCTGTCGGCCTTGCACGACCTTCGGCTTGACGTTGAAGATCTTCAGCCATAGGCCAAAGTGGGGCTGGATGCGGAAGAAGGCCTCGCACACGACGAGCCGAGATATTGAGGATGAAGTTCGAGGCCAGATCGTGGAAGTCCAGGCTGTAGTAGAACATGAGCCCCCGGACGAACGGGTGAAGAGGAAAACCCAGTCCGCGGAGGAAATGGGGAAGAAAAACAACCCTCTCATGGGGCCTGGGGGTGGGGATGAGTTGCCCCACATCTGCAAGCCGGTGCGCGATGTCGTTAGACAAGTATCCGGCCTTCCTCAGGTTTTTGATTTGCCCCTCCGTGATGGAGGAGGCCATCCATCTACCTCCCGCTCCGGACATGGTTGGAGAAGGTTGAGGTGGGAAGTGCGGGCTTGGGCGCTGGAGCTCGAGCGCACAGGGATGGATAAGTAGAGGAGGAAGAGGGCGTGAATGGAAAGGGCGGATTCTTATCCCCTTATATGGGCGGCCAAAACTACGAGCCCCCCACCGGCCTAATAAAACCCGCTTATCTCCCAAGCGCCGCGGTTAATGGCGCGGTTGGGTTACCCACACCCGTATTGATGAGAATCCCGGAATAAGGGGACACGATCTCTGCTTTGACAAGACGTGCCAAGGAAACCGCCTCGCTAAACGTGCTGAGGTGGAACAATAAAATGAATAAAAGCCTGGTCGTGGCATGATGTCACGCCGCGGAATACGTCAGCAGATCCGATTGACACAAATATTATTCTCTCTACGATGGAATGTGGAACTTATTTTGCAGAGCCGGACACTACCCTGGTGTTCAACATCTTCTATGAAATATTCGGAGGAGGAACCCTCCTTGCAATGCCGAAGACAACTTGTGCGCCGGACTCGTCGTCATTGAAGCCTGGTTCAGGGGCTACTGAGGGAGTCTTGGATTAGGGGGTGTCCGGATGGCCGGACTGAGACCTTTGGCCGGACTCCCGGACTATGAAGATACAAGATTGAAGACTCCGTCCCGTGTCCGGATGGGACTTTCCTTGGCGTGGAAGGCAATCTTGGCGATATGATATGAAGATCTCCTCCCATTGTAACCGACTCTGTGTAACACTAGCCCTCTCCGGTGTCTATATAAACCGGAGAGTTTTAGTCCGTAGGACGAACAACAATCATACCATAGGCTAGCTTCTAAGGTTTAGCCACTCCGATCTCATGGTAGATCTACTCTTGTACTACCCATATCATCAATATTAAGCAAGCAGGAGTAGGGTTTTACCTCCATCGAGATGGTCTGAACCTGGGTAAAAACATCGTGTCCCTTGTCTCCTGTTACCATCCGCCTAGACGCACAGTTAGGGACCCCCTACCCGAGATCCGTCGATTTTGACACCGGCACCCTACTTTTGTATAGCGACAGGATCCCCCGGGCCTGGGTCACACATAGGCGCAGCATGTTGTTGGGCCAGGCCCAGAATGGTGCGCCGGCAGTTGGTGCAGATTTTTACCGTGGCCACTGTTCCGTCCGATGCGCTTCCCCACGACCTGCGTTGAACGCGCGACGTGGGGGTTGCGTGCGCACTTGACGTGGGAGGCATGCGTGGGATAGTGCCCGCACGCATGCGTTGCATCGCAGTTAATGGGAAAGGAGGCGGACCACGCCTTCCCCATAAAAAAGAATAACCGCGGGCGCGCTGCTCACTTTAACCCTTCCCTGCGCCTTCCTCCAACCTCAGAACCGCCGCCCCCTTCTTCTCTAGCCTCTCTGCTTTCGCTCAATGCCGACGCGCTTCCGCCATCCTCCACCTTCTGCGACTGTAATGGCGCCCAAATCCACCAAAGGAAAAGGGGTAGCCAAAGAAACCGGCGCGGCGGAGCCGTCGGAGAGCGAGCTGGTGGCGCGACGGGCGCAGTTTGCCCTCTTTCCCTCGACGGTCGATGTGTGCATGCTCCGGGAGTACTACAAGCTTCTGTGGGGGGTGAAGACGGGGGGAGAAATGACGGGGCATCCGGCCACGCGCGTCGTCCCCGCCCCAAATTGGTACCCCTTCTTCGTTGACTACTTTTCTTGCGGGCTTTGTCCCCCTTTCTATGATTTCTTCAAGGACATCATGCACACCTTTGGCTTCTGCCTTCTGGATTTTACCCCAAATGTCGTGGTGTGCATGGCCCTTTTCGCACACCTTTGCGGGGGCGGCGCCGGGGTGCATCCCAACACGGCGCTCTTTCGCCACTACTTCTCCCCTCGGATCCAAAAGGGAGGCGCCATCACCGGCAGCGTCGCTTGGATCCCGAGGGCCAAGGGAGCATACCCGGACGGCGCCATGAAGGAGAGGTGGGAAGAACGGCGGGGCCGATGGTGCTTTATCAAGGAGGAGAACCCGCTGGCGTTCTGCGAGGTCTATCGGGTGGCGCCGGTCCGCGGAAAGGACTGGGGCAACGTCAATGTTGATGACGAGAAGCTCACGGTCGCCATCACCAGAATCCTCCGACTTACCCGGGCCGGGCTCACCCTTGAGATGATCGGCGCGGACTTCATCCGCCGCCGGATCTCTCCTCTGCACGACAAGGGGAGGCTGGCCTGGCTTTTCGTGAATGCCGCTGATATCATGAGGCTCCGCCCCGGCCTCGACCACAATCTGACGGTGATGAGGCACGCCCATCTCTGCCAGCGGATTTTCTAGCTCGAGGTGAACGAAGAAGGCGAGGTCGAGCAGTCTGGCAAGGTGGCAAGGGCTTCCGCAAAGGCTGGCAAGGTGGACAAGGAGCCTGTCTTCAAGTTGCCGGCGGGAGTGGTCCCGCTCAGCAACAACTCTCACTGGTCGGAGATCATCGCCATGATGCCGCTCTTCAACGCGCATGGCCTGGACCCGAGCTGGGTTGAGCCTGATGAGCTCAAGGTGCAGGAGTTCTTTGACACCTTGCACGAGGTGTATGTTGCCGCCGAGCCGCGGCTTGTCCAGGATACTTCTCAAGACGAGTTGGACTACATCGCCGCCAGGTTGCGGGAGTCAAGGCTCGACGAGGAGTCGGCCAAGCTTGTCATGGAGGCCGGCACTGCTGGCGGCACGGTGGATAGCGCCGTGGCGGAAGAGGAGGAGGAGGACGTTGCCCGGTGGGCGGCGGCCGCTGGGGAGGCCAGTAGCGCCAGTGTCGGGGCCCCCATTGCCGAGGACATCGTTGACGGGCTTCGGAGGAGGACGAAGGGGAGGAGATCGCGTCCTCTGATCCTCCGACCACCGGGAGGGGCGAGTTCCGCGACGGGCTGCCTCCGGCGAGCCGGTCCATCCTGGTCGGGGCGCGTAGCTGCGACTGGCTCAGGGGATGTTGACACGCCAGACGAGGGCCGCGGTGACGAAGAAGGCGGCGGAGGCCGAGGCAACGAGGAGGAAGGCATCTGCTTCCTTGTCATGCAGGCGTGCCCAGACGCCACCGCCCTCCCCGCCGCCAGCAGATGTTGGCACGGGGATCGCCTTTGACTTCGGGCCCCTTAGCCCGGAGAGATACTCTGGGCCGCCCAGCCCGGGGAGAAAAAGAAAGGCAACAGAGGAGGAGGAGGAAGAAAATGAAGAGTAAGCTTCTGCTTTCCTCCCTCCTTTCTTACACTTCCCCTGACGGTGTTGCTCACTTGTCTTCGTCTTGTAGGGATGTGGAGACGTTGGCCCAGTGGATGAAGAGTGCTGACCATGCCGTGGATGCAGGAGGGGAGCAGCACCGAGGGGAGCCACAAAGGGCTTCTCCGTCAACCACACCACCCCGAGGGGCGTCCCCGGCAAGGGCACCAAGCCCCGAGGCCATGCACACGGAGGAGGGGGAGGAGAACGCAAGCGCTGGTGGCTTTGCTTCGGCGTCGGACCTTGGAGGGGAAAGGGCTTCCGCCTCCCGGCCTGGGGTGGGTAAGCCATTCTCTCTTCGTCTCCACATGCATCTTTTCTTCTTCTCCTTTTCTTGTTTTCCTCACCGGCTTTCAATCTTGGCTCCACCTCGTCTCTTTCTTGGTGTCCAGGCCCCTCCTCGGAGGACGACGACACCACCATCAAGGACGTCACCGCAGAGGCCGCGGTGGAGGTGGAGAAGATTGCTGCCGAGGAGAGCGCTAGAGGTGCCGCCGAGGATGCCGCCAGGGAACCCGCCGAAGAGCCCGGCAACGGGCCTGCCGAGGGAGCCGGCAAGGCCACTACTGAGGAGGGGCGTTTGGCAACCTGCCCTCCTCCTCCACTGCTTCGGGCTTTGGCAGGTACCTGAGGGTTAGCGACGACCTCTTCGTCCATCTTCTTGGTGCGTCGAGGACCAGGGCTCCCTTCGAGGGAGAGGCATTTGACGAGGAGGTGCTCGCCACCGCCGGGCTCAAGGTTGTTGACGAGCCGAGCATTGGTGGCCGCCTCCCAGGAGGAGCACTTGCTCCAAGCCATGGGCACCAGCTTCCAGAAGCTCCAGGCGCTCCACCGCACTGGCCTGGAAAAGGCCGAGTCCAGGACGGCGGTGGTGGAGAAGATGGAGGAGGACTTTGGGGGGCGTGTCACCGAGGCGCAGGACTGGTTCCGCCAGGCTCGGGATGAGCTAAAGGCCGCCCAGGGTGAGCTGGCCAACCATGAAGTGGAGCTCGCCCTAAAGCTGGCCCACATCAAGAGGGCCCAGGAGACGGCGAAGAGGCTGGCCGATGAAGCTGCAGCTGCACGGTCCCAGCACGAGGCCGCCCTGAAGACCCAGGAGGAGGACCTTGCCGAGCGTAAGGAGAAGCTTGCCGCCATGCTCCGCGGCAAGGACGAGGAGGTGGACAAGCTTGTCCTGCAGCAGACCCAAGAGCTGGAGCGGAGGCATCAGGAGGCACTCAACGCCCTGTCTCAGGCCCACGCCGGCAAGGTGAAGGAGCTGGAGGAGCAAGCTTTGAAGCTGGCCCAGGAGAAGCATAGGCTCAACGGCGCCCTAACAGTGGCGCAGGCGAGATCATCGGCAAGTCTGGAGAGCTCTCCGAAGCCAATGCCTCCATCAAAGATCTCAAGGTTAAGCTGGGAGAGCTCGAGGAGACGCTGTCAGGGGCCTTGACCTGGGAGGGACTCCTGACAAGGGAGCTGGAGAAGGAGAAGGAGCTGCTGAGGAATGAGACCGCCAACCTCAAGGATCACAAGGCGGGCGAGAAACACTGGCTCGGATGCCTTGCCACCGTCGCAAACTCGGACGTCGACTAGCTGGCCATCATGGGGAAGCCAGAGATGGGGTACGCCCCAGAAGCGAGCCTGAGCCCCAACGCCTACCTGACCATATACTTCGAGAAGGTCGTCGATGCACTGGAGCGGCTTCACTCCAACCGGGCGGCGTCCCTGGCCGAGGAATCCCGGATACTATGCTGGGGGACCATGACCAGGGTGCTCACCAAGATCGCGTACTGGCACCCCGACCTCGACTTTGGAGCTGTGCTGAAGAGCTTGCTAGAAGGTGTCGACACCACGGCGCTCAATGAGCGTATCCAGCCCATCCTCAGCCGCATCGACAAAATCAAGAGGGTGAAGGGCCAGCACCGGGACTAGGCATCCCGTTCTCCGTCGCTGCTACAGGTTCATGACCAAGACAAAGCTATCTTTAGTTAGAACCACGGCGGTAATTTGTGTAATATAACTCTATGATGCTCCTCAAACTATGCATGTTGTTTTCCTGTTCAGTTTTCCTTTGTATGTCCACCCCACGTAAACTAGGTAAGCTTGCCGGCACGTAAACCTAAGGCGGCGCCTTGAGGACGGATCCTCATTAGCCTGCCGGGTGTGCTTGTCGCCAGATGAAGCACCTTACTGCCCTTGGCGCGGCCGCTCGATCTGTCGAGCTTGACTCAAGTCAGAACCGAGAGCGTTGTTGTTGGCCAAAGGTTACTCTGCCGCTCTCGACGCGGCCGCTTGAACTGTTGAGTAGACTGAAACAGAACAAGGGCATTGCCGATCGAAGGTGGGCCCCTGTGCGTACAGGATTTCCATACAAAGGCCGAACTATCGAGGACAACAACCTTACATTTAAGATGACAAGCTCAAAATTCAGCATGACTTAGCTCTCTCATCGCCGCCTCGGCGTCCTTCGTGCCGCAAGCGGCGTCGCCTTCTTGGTCGCTTCCTCCACAGGAGCCGTGGCGATGGAGAATAGCCAGGTCGACCGCTAGGCCAGATTCTCACAATAGCGAGCCCCCTACCTGGTGCGCCAAAGATGTCGGTGGGAAACGACACCTATGGGATCACTGGAATCCCTTCTACGGTTGCGGGGCACGGGGATCGTGAGGAGAGCAGGACTTGGAGACGACACAGAGGGATTTACCCAGGTTTGGGTTGTAAAGATGCGTAAAACCCTATGATCCTGCTTTGGTGGTTAGCTTAGTGTTCTTGAGCTCTCAAACTAGCTCTGGGTGATGTGGGGTTCGAAAGAGCCGAATCCCCTCTCTGTGTGCCATGGGCTTCCTTTTATAGGCGAAAGGGGCTGCCACAGTGGCACACGGGAGGTGGAAAGTGCTACAGCGTTGCGAGGTTATCGCTAGTATTACAGGACAAGACGCAGTCAATGCGAGGCTTAGGTGTCCCTTCGCTTTATTGGGGACGGGGGTGAGGCCCGTCCCGTCCGTCGCTGCTCCCCATCGCTTTGACACGCGCCCTCGCGAGCAATGCATGCAGTGCCATGTAGGCAGGCAGGCAGCTGAGGTGGCGCGGTGGTGGATCCTTCACGAAGGATTGCATGCTGCCATGCAGGTGCCTGCCCAGCTGGCTGGGCTGGCAGCTGCGTGCGAATGGCGGTGAAGATTTGGCTGGTGCGGGCCTGGCGGTGGCCTTGCTGGTGCACTTGGCGAGGGTCTTGTCGGGTGACCCGGCAAGGGTCTTGCCAGTTGGCCCGGCAAGGGTCTTGCCGTGGCACGCTGACTTCCCCGGCAAGGATCTTACTGGGGGTCCTGTGGGTTTCTTCGGTGAGGATGGTTGCCTTCCTATCCTCTTTTGATCTTGAGCATTCTATGTCTTCACAAAGATATGCATGCCACCACGGAGGTGCCTCCCGAGCCTGGTTCCAATGCATCTGTTTAGCATTGGTGGGCTCAAGGGTGGCTCGCTCGATTAGCATGGGCGAGCTGCCTGTCCCGGCAAGGGTCCTTGCCTGGGGAACTTGCTACACCTATCCGATCTTTGTGGCCTTGATCCTTGTTGCTTTGTTTGTCCTTGTGGCTTCGGCTTCTCTCCGGTTTCCCTTTCCTTCCGTGTCTGTGCATGACCGTGGCGGGAGGCTCTGACTGTCCGTGCACAAGTAAAGGGGTCAAAAGCAGAGCCCCTACTTTTGTACACCAACACCGCATGGGCTCCGGGACATCACGAGGAGCTCCGGAACGGTCCGGAGGTAAAGATTTATATATGGAATGTTGTTGTCGGGGTTCCCGAAAAAAGTCTGGTTTTTTTGATATTGTACCGAGAAGCCACCGGAAGGTTCGAGAGGGTTCCAGAGGGGTTCTTGATGTCTACTACATAAATTATTCTTGTAGACCCATGTTGGGCCTCCAACTGCAGAGTTCTGTAGGACCGTAGCAATTTTCCCTCAAGTGGATGACCTAAGGTTTATCAATTTGTGGGAGGCGTAGGATGAAGATGATCTCTCTCAAATAATCCTGCAATCATATACAAGAAATCTCTTGTGTCCCCAGCACACCCAATACAATGGAAAATTGTATAGGTGCACTAGTTCATCGAATCGATGGTGATACAAGTGTAGTATGGATAGTAGATATAGGTTTTTGTAATATGAAAATATAAAAATGGCAATGTAACTAGTAAAAAATTGAGCAAAGACGGTATTGCAATGCTTGAAAGCAAGACCTAGGGTTCATACTTTAACTAGTGTAATCTCTCAACAGTTCTAACATAATTGATTCATATAATAATCCTTCAACGTGCGACAAAGAATCACTCCAAAGTTATTTCCGATCAATCTATTGAGCTATTCCTATAAGTTTTACGGAAAGCCCTAGAGTTTTTATTAAAATAACACCATATGATACTGCTAATGAGTTGTTGTCTGGTTCTCCTACTGGATTGATAACCTTTGTTTCTAACTAAGGGAAATACTTATCTCTACTATACTGCATCACCCTCACCTCTTTGGGGAAATCCCAATGCAGCTCACAAGTAGCAGGAAGAATTTCTGGTGCCTTTGCCGGGGAGACATCACCAACATCTATCAAGTACCTTCGCATAAACTTTCATCTCCTTGCATTTACATTATTTGCCATTTTCCTGTCGTTTTCATCTCCCCCACTTCTAAAACATTTTTACAAAAAACACAAAAATATTTTCCGTTTGCCTTTTTGCTTGTTTGTTTGCTTTATCGTTATGGATAGTTCTTCTGTTGTTACATGTACCCCTGAAAATGAAGTTCTCAATTTTAAACCAAGGGGAATAGAAAATATAAAAGATGCTTGGTATAGGATTTGTGATGCTCATAATAGATCAACTCATAAGCTATCTACTACCATTCTTCTTCGCAATTTTTATGTGGGCGTTACTACTTAGTATATACATTTGATAGACACTATTGCCAGAGGGAATTTCTTGAGTAGTCACCCTATGGATGCTTTCACTGCTATGGGAAATTTGGTAGGATCACCACCTATCACTATTAATGAAACATTATTGACTTTGGAGCATATTATGCAAAAGCAAGAATCTATTGAAAATAAATTACCTACCGTAGAGCATATGGAAAACATGGATAAAAAGATTCATAATCATATTACTCAATTTGGTTCAAACGTAGGAATAGCTTTAAAAGAGTCAAAAGGAAAAGAATCAGTAATTAACGAGAGGATAGGACAAAGTGTCGCTAGAATTGATAAGTTGGAAGAAATTATCAATATTTTGTGTTTTGCTTTTTCTTCCGTTAAAACTATTGAAAGGACTCCTCCTAGCAACACTACAAAAAAAGACACATCCATGACATTTTGGGCCGAACAAAAAAACATTTTGTCATACATATGACACTTCTATGATGATAGTCATGACAAAACCCGGTATCATCATAGATGTGGTGGGCTCCTACTTCTATGACAAAAAATCATGACAGAAAATGGGCTTTTCGTCCTAGGCGGGCCGGAGACGCAGCTGCATGACATTCTTTGGGCTGTCCATGACGGAAAAAACCATGGTAGAAGCGAGGGGGAGGAAAATTTCGGGGAGTTCCCGGTTATGGTGGGAGGTCGGGGGCCGAGTGATGCGCGTTTCTCTCGTACACGTACGCGCGTGTGTGCGAGGCGTTGGCTCTAACTAAACCCGAGCGAGGCGTTGGGCTCTAACTGAACCCGAGCGATTGCACTGCAGGCTACGCATTACTGAACCCGAGCGATCGAGCGATGGCTGTTAACTAAACCCGATCGAGCGATTCCTTCGCTACTGCTGCTAACTGAAGCCGATCGATTGGATGAACAGTGAGCGTTGTGGGGGGTTTGGATGAACAGTGAGCGGTGGTGTTGCCTCTGGATGAACAGGACCCCGTGGTGTGGAGGGCTGGATGAACAGTAGACGGTGGAGGGGTGCCCGTGGACGGGTGGATGAACAGGACCCCGTGGTGTGGAGGGCTGGATGAACAGTAGATGGTGGAGGGGTGCCCGTGGAGGGGTGGATGAACAGGACCCCGTGGTGTGGAGGGCTGGATGAACAGTAGATGGTGGAGGGGTGCCCATGGAGGGGTGGTCGAACAGTAGCCGGTGGAGTAGAGCGTGGTGGAGGCTGGATGAACAGGAGCCCGTGGAGGCTGGAGGAGGTCGACGGTAGCCCGTGGAGGCTGGAGGAGGTCGACGGTGGAGTTGAATAGTATCCCGTGGAGTCCCGTTTTGCGGTAGGCCACACCCCTCCCGATGA
>NC_057798.1:152828827-152913491 GCF_018294505.1 Triticum aestivum
CCAACACAAGTCCGTTTTGTCCGTTTTGCGGTACGCCACACCCCTCCTGATCAACAGGACCCCCGTTTCGACCGTAGGAGGTCCATTTCCTCTGTTTTGCGGTACGCCACACCCCTCCCGATCAACAGGACCCCCGTTTCGACCATAGGAGGTCCGTTTCCTCTGTTTTGCGGTATGCCACACCCCTCTCGATCAACAGGACCCCCGTTTTGACCGTAGGAGTTCTATTTCCTCCATTTTCCGGTACGCCAGACCCCTCCCGATGAACAGGATCCCGTTTCGAAGGTGGCCGGTCGAACACAAGGTCGTTTCCTCTGTTCTGCGGTACGCCAGGTCTCGTTTCCATCGCATGTTCCGTCCAAGCCCTCCCGATGAACACGACCACGCATTCCGTTCCGACCCAGCCGGTTGGGTCCCCATGAACACGACGACGACGTTGTTTCTCCGTTCCGACCCAGCCATGTACACGAGCCCTGGCCGTACGTATATATGCATGAGTAGGCGTTCGAGACCCCGCCCGTATGTACACATACGTGGCCATATTTTCTTCCTTGTGCACTGGCCGTTGTACGTACGTGTACATGCTACGTGCGCGCCTCTACTACGACACGAGCGCGCCTCTACTACGACACGTGCGCGCCTCTACATCCTCTAGTATGTACGTACACATTCACGACCAGAATGACAACGCTACGTACGCTTGGACCAGGTGGATCCTGACTGTCAGGCACTTCCTTGCGTGAGAAGATGTAGCTGGTGGGTCCCAGCAGTCAGGGGGGCGAATCGTTTTTTTCAGACGCACTTCCATGCGTGCGAAGATGTAGCTGATGGGTCCCAGCATTCAGGGGGGCAAATCGTTTTTTTGCTCGGACGCACTACCTTGCGTAAGAAGATGTAGCTAGTGGGTCCCAGCAGTCAGGGGGGCGAATCATTTTTTTTGCCCGGACGCACTTCCTTCCGTGCGAAGATGTAGCTGGTGGGTCCCAGCAGTTAGGGGGTGAATCTTTTTTTGCCCGGACGCACTTCCTTGCGTCCGAAGATGTAGCTGGTGGGTCCCAGCAGTCAGGGGGGCGAATCTTTTTTCCCCAGATGCACTTCCTTGCGTGCGAAGATGTAGCTTGTGGGTCCCAGTAGTCAGGGGGAAATGTTTTTTTCGCGAAATACAGTGGCCCGTCCGGAGGGTTCACTGGTTCGGCTGTGGTGTGAGGCTGCCGTCTCCGCAGGGCCTGGCCAGCGGTGGGAATAGTAGGGGGGCGGTGAGGCCTCCGTGGCAGCACAGCCGGCCACGGGAGGTAGGAGCATGCGGCTCGACCAGCGCTGGTTTGGGCGGCTGGAGCAAGAAGACCAGATGTTGAAGAAGCACTATGGCCGTTGGATGGACACTGTACGATCACTGCAGCTAGAATCGTTTATATTGACTAAGTTGACAAAGCCCTTGGTTTTTTTTTGAGCAAAGACAAAGCCCTTGGTACGCGTCAACTTAGTAGGCCCACAGCTCGGATTTGGCAGAGAACATATAGCCCATTTGCGATTTGTAAGAATGTACAACCCATTTTTTAATTCTAATGGAATTTACTACATCCCATTTACAATTTGTTAAAAGTACAACCCAACTTCGAGATAGGACAATGATTAATAATTTCAAACAACCGCTCAAACCAGAATTCAAAAAAAATTCCCACATTATGATGGGATCCGAAATATTTTTATCCGAAATTTCTACTCAGGTTAAACATAATTTCAAAATAAAGTTGTATTACGTTAAAATCCAACAAAATATTGCGCGCGCAACAAGTAATGAAATTAAAATTTTCAAATTCCAAAAATAATATATTTTTTAAACTAATTACGTGTTTGGTGCATAGTTACTACCCAGTTATTATAATTACATCCCATTTATTATTTCTTAAATTCCATTTTCTTGTTAAGCCTAATGCATACTGAGGGAGTCCTGGACAAGGGGGTGTCCGGATAGCCGAACTATCATCATCGGCCGGACTCCAAGACTATGAAGATACAAGATTGAAGACTTCGTCCCGTGTCCGGATGGGACTTTCCTTGGCGTGGAAGGCAAGCTTGGCGATACGGATATGTAGATCTCCTACCATTGTAACCGACTCTGTGTAACCCTAGCCCTCTCCAGTGTCTATATAAACCGGATGGCTTTAGTCTGTAGAACGAACAACAATCATACCATAGGCTAGCTTCTAGGGTTTAGCCTCCTTGATCTCGTGGTAGATCTACTCTTGTAACACACATCATCAATATTAATCAAGTAGGACGTAGGGTTTTACCTCCATCAAGAGGGCCCGAACCTGGGTAAAACATCGTGTCCCTTGCCTCCTGTTACCATCCGCCTAGACGCACAGTTCGGGACCCCCTACCCGAGATCCACCAGTTTTGACACCGACATTGGTGCTTTCATTGAGAGTTCCTCTGTGTCGTCACTGGTAGGCTCGATGGCTTCTTCGATCATCATCAACGACACAGTCCAGGGTGAGACCTTCCTCCTCGGACAGATCTTCGTATTCGACGGCTTTGCACTGCAGGCCAATTCGCTTGGCCATCTGGAGCAGATCGAAAGCTACGCCCCTGGCCGTTAGGTCAGATTTGGAAGTTTGAACTTCACAGCTGACATCCGCGGGGACTTGATCTTCGATGGATTCGAGCCACAGCCAAGCGCGCCGCACTGTCATGACGGGCATGATTTAGCTCTGCAGCCGGACAGTACCCTGGAGGCCGCACTCGAGTCCGCTCCAATCTTCAATTTGGAGCTGACTATGCAGATCGAGGACGGATGGCTAGACACCGCCTCGGGGGCTGCAACCTCTACGGCGATAGAGCCAAACACTGACCTTGTCCCTCATGAAGCTCGTGACTCCGAGGTGCCGGACTCCTTGCCGAACTCCGAACCTCCCGCACCCCTCCAATCGAATCCGATTGGGCGCCGGTCATGGAGTTCACCGCTGCGGACATCTTTCAACACTCACCTTTTGGTGACATCTTGAGTTCGCTAAAGTATCTCTCGTTATCAGGAGAGCCCTGGCCGGACTGTGGTCAGGACGGTTGGGACGCGGACGACGAAGAAATTCAAAGCCCACCCACCACCCACTTAGTAGCCACTGTCGACGATCTAACCGACATGCTAGACTACGACTCCGAAGACATCGACGGTATGGACGACGATGCCGGAGACGACCAAGAACCAGCGCCTACCGGGCACTGGAAAGCCACCTCATCACATGACATATACATGGTGGATATCCCAAAGGATGGGAATGGCGAAGGAACAGCAGAGGATGACCCCTCCAAGAAACAGCCCAAGCGTCGGCGTCAGCGGCGCCGCTCTAAATCCCGCCACAGCAAGAATGAAGATTCCGGCACCGGAGATAATAACACCCCAAACAGTGCCGAGGACAACCCACTCCAGCAAGATTCAGCACAGGAGGACGGAGACGCCAGCCCTCATGAGAGAGCGGCAGAAGAAGAGGTAAAGGATTATATGCCTCCCTCCGAAGACGAGGCAAGCCTCGACGATGACGAATTCGTCGTGCCTGAGGATCCCGTCGAACAAGAGCGTTTTAAATGCAGGCTTATGGCCATGGCAAATAGCCTCAAGAAAAAGCAGCAACAGCTTAGAGCTGATCAAGACCTGCTAGCCGACATATGGACTGAAGTCCTCGCGGCCGAAGAGCATGAGCTCAAACGCCCCTCCAAAAGCTACCCTAAACGCAAGCTGCTCCCCCGATTAGAGGAGGAGGCGTATGAACCCGCATCACCAGCAGACAATACGGCTGACCGACCACCCCATGGTCGCGACAGAGAGGCCTCTAGGCCCTTCACTAGAACCATACCCCGGCATCACTCGAAAAGCACAAGGCCACAGGGGAATGCTCCGGACTTGCGAGATATATTGGAGGATAAGGCAATACAAGCAAGATCGATCTATGGATCGTGTGGGCGCCCCATGATACGTGACGACAACCGTCGCGCCGGACTCAATAAGTCCGGCCGGGCCGAACGAAATTGAGAAAGCTCTTTGGAGCTTCGTGGTGATATCGCCCAGTACAGAGGAGCCGCACACCCACTATGCTTCACAGATGAAGTAATGGATCATCAAATCCCCGAAGGGTTTAAACCCATGAATATTGAATCTTACGATGGCACAACAGACCCCGCGGTTTGGATCGAAGACTATCTCCTTCACATCCACATGGCCCGCGGTGACGATCTTCACGCCATCAAATATCTCCCACTCAAGCTTAAATGACCAGCCCGACATTGGCTTAACAGCTTGCCAGCAGAGTCAATTGGGAGTTGGGAGGACCTGGAAGCCGCATTCCTCGATAACTTCCAAGGCACGTATGTGCGACCACCAGACGCTGACGACCTAAGCCATATAATTCAGCAGCCAGACGAATCGGCCAGACAATTCTGGACACGGTTCTTAACCAAGAAAAATCTATGGCCGCCATCACATCACTCATGACCCACTTCTGCGCGGGTGAGGACAGCTGGCTAGCACGCAGCAACAACCTCAGCAAAAATTCTGGCAGTCCGGATATCAAGGACCGTAATGGCAGGTCGCGTCGCAACAAAAACAAATGCCGCATTAACGGCGACAATAGTGAGGATACGGCAGTCAATGCCGGATTCAGAGGCTCTAAACCCCGTCAGCGGAAAAAGCCATTCAAAAGAACTACTCCGGGTCCGTCCAATTTGGACCGAATACTCGACCACTCGTGCCAGATACATGGCACCTCTGAAAAGCCAGCCAACCACACCAACAGGGACTGTTGGGTATTCAAGCAGGCAGGCAAGTTAATTGCCGAAAACAATGACAAGGGGCTGCATAGCGATGACGAGGAAGAGACCCGACCGCCGAACAATAGAGGACAGAAGGGTTTCCCCCCACAGGTGCGGACGGTGAACATGATATACGCAGCACACATACCCAAAAGGGAGCGGAAGCGTGTACTCAGGGATGTATACGCAATGGAGCCAGTTGCCCTGAAGTTCAACCCGTGGTCCTCCTTCCCGATCACTTTTGACCGAAGGGACCACCCCACCAGCATCCACCACGGCGGATTCGCCGCATTGGTTTTAGACCTAATCATCGATGGATTTCACCTCACCAGAGTCCTGATGGACGGCGGCAGCAGCCTGAACCTGCTTTATCAGGATACAGTGCGCAAAATGGGCATAGACCCCTCAAGGATTAAACCAACCAAGACAACCTTTAAAGGCGTCATACCAGGTGTAGAAGCCAATTGTACAGGCTCAGTTACACTGGAAGTGGTCTTCGGATCCTCGGATAACTTCCGAAGCGAGGAGTTAATCTTCGACATAGTTCCGTTCCGCAGCAGCTATCATGCTCTGCTCGTACATACCGCGTTCGCAAAGTTCAACGCGGTGCCGCACTACGCATACTTCAAGCTCAAGATGCCAGGCCCTCGAGGAGTCACCACGGTCAACAGAAATACTGAACGCTCTCTCCGAACGGAGGAACATACAGCGGCTCTCACGCAGAAGTACAGTGCAGCCTCTTAAGGCAATTCTCGAGTCCGGCCGTTAAGCGACCGGACACGTCTAAACGCGCCCGGAGTAACCTACAACAAGACCACCTGGCACGTTTCGAGCATGCGTAGCAGTGCGGCCCCAACCCCAGCCCCTGCAAAACGTCAAGACAGGTCCTTCGCGTACACCATTACGCTTTGGAGATACCATGGGCATGGGGAGAGGGGCACGACCACGATAGGCCCAGCATGCGGCTCAACCACACCAGGGGCTCTCAAGTGTGTCGTTCTTTTTTTTCTTTTTTCTTTTTAGTTTTTACCCACAGGACTCCGTTCGTCAGAGGCCCTGTCCGGCAGCAGACCTGCCGAACTCATGATGTAACAGCCAGGGAAGGAGAAAGGCTACAACGAATATCCAGGTGGTCTCCATTATGAGCATTGAATCTGTTTTATACACCATTCCACAGCCTACCCCCTGGAGGGGGACATGTTTAATAGTCCCATCCCTTGCTTATCGCACCATTTGTATCGTTCTGCAGTCACAGCAGTCTTTTCTTGAATAAGTAATGCAGCACCTTTTTGCTTCCAATTGCATTTCTTTCTTATACATATGTTCATTTATGACATGTTGCATCCGTACATTTTGGTACGGCTAAACACACCAGGGGCTTATGTTTCCCGCATCATGGTTTGATAAGTCCGAACACTTTCACAAGTGCGGCACCCCGAACTTATAGCATTATAT
The DNA here is from genome assembly GCF_018294505.1 of Triticum aestivum. Classification (NCBI taxonomy): domain Eukaryota; kingdom Viridiplantae; phylum Streptophyta; class Magnoliopsida; order Poales; family Poaceae; genus Triticum; species Triticum aestivum. The sequence goes on from NC_057798.1 coordinate 152,835,089, forward strand.
GCATTGGCTCCGAATCATGTCTTGGGTCAATAGTTGGGTTTGCCCGGCTCCCATGTTTTGGTACCTTACGTTCCATTCTATCGGCTAAGGTAGCACTGGGAGAACCGGTCGCTGTTCGAGAGGTTTTTTGCGAGTCCCTAAAGACTTATGCCGCTTAGAGCGAGGAGCCGGCTTTGTCCGGCCCAGGCATGGATAGCGCCCCAAATTCGGCCTTCCGAAGACTAGGGGCTTCACCAAAATTTAAAATTATGGAATTCTATGGCTAAGTGAGAGTGTTCAAGCATTATAAGTCCGGTTGCCTTGTTCGTTGTGTTGAGCGCCTCCCTAGATGGACCCAAAAATGGGAACAAGAGTGCTCAAGTTTATCCCGAACACCCCAGCACTCGTGGCATGGGGGCTGAAGCCGACGACTTGCCATCTCTCAGATTTGATAAACAGCCACACAGAAGGTAATATTTTAAATTAACAAGCGTTGGTTAGCGCATATGAACTAAGTTTTCAGCGCACGGGATAACAAAATGCGAGTCTACTCAAATATTACATCTTTGGAGCACTCACCCGCAATAGTGCGGGCACCCTTCAGGACACTCTTGTAATACATCTGGGCGTGCGATGCTCCTTTCCCTGCGGTGGCGTGTCCGTCACAAGCTTCTGGGCATCCATCTTGCCCCAGTGCACCTTTGCGCGGGCGAGGGCCCGATTGGCACCTTCAATACAGGCGGAGTGCTTGATGACTTCAACCCACAGGAACGCATCCACCAGCCGCCACACCAGGCCAAAGTAGCTCCCAGGCATGGTCTCCTTAGGCCACAGCCGAACTATGAGGCCCTTCATGGCCTGTTCGGCCACCTTGTGGAGCTCGACCAGCTGCTTCAGCTAGTCGCTAAGGGGCACCGGATGTCCGGCCTCAGCATACTGAGACCAAAAGACCTTCTCCGTCAAGCTCCCCTCCTCGGCCCTGTAGAAAGTGGCAGCATTGGACACGCTGTGGGGCAGATCTGCGAACGCTCCTGGAGAGCTCCGAATTTGGGTAAGTGATAGGTAATTCACACTCACATGCTTACTTTGCATGAAAAACGCCTTACCCGCCACTATTTTCTTCAATGCCTCGACTTCCTGGAGGGCCTTATAGGCTTCGGCCTTAGCGGTTTTGGCACTCTCAAGAGCCGCCGCAAGCTCGGACTCTCGAGTCTTCGAGTCACGCTCCAAACTCTCATGTTTTTCCATGAGAGCCTGGAGCTCTTGTTGTACCTCCGCCACCCACGCCTCCTGCTTCTCTCGCTCGGTGCGTTCCACGGCCGCATTACGTTCGGCCGCGGACACCGCCTCCTTCAGGGTCGCCACCTCGTTTATGGCCCCTGCTATATCCACGTTATCCTTGTCATTTTTCTTGCAACCAAATCCTTTTCTGTAAGGTACAATTTTAATAAGGTATTACTCACCTTCCTTGTCCTCGAGCTGCTTCTTGGCACGGTCGAGCTCGTTCTCGGACCGCTCGAGGCTTTCCTTCAAAGTATTGACCTCCACAGTCAGTGCGGCAAAGGTAGGCAGCACAGCCTGCAATCCCATATTGACATATTTTTTATGACTCCTGCGTATATATTTTTAGATCCTCAGTCCGGCTTTTCTTTCCGAACACCGAACCGAGCATCAGGGGCTACTATCTGTGCGGTACTATTTTACATATATCAAAATTCTTACCTCAAAGCCTGTTAGAAGGCTGCTGCAGGCTTCAGTCAGCCCGCTCTTGGCGAGCTAAACCTTCTGAATCACCGCACTCATGACAGTGCGGTGTTCCTCTTTGATGGAAGCGCCATTGAGCGCCTCCAGCAAGCTATCCGGCGCCTCCGGTTGGACGGAGGCTGCCGGCATCACGGTCTTGCCCTTCTTACGAAGGGGCCGCCCGCCGGACTCCGGAGCCACTATGGGTTCCGGGGCCGAGACCGGTGCAAAGTCCGGGAGGTTGTTCTGCGACACCTTCGGGGCCTCCTCCTCCTGGTGGGTCCCTTCCCGGGATCCCACCTCGGCATCGTCCGCATCACATGGGGTGGAGGCGGTCGGAAGAGAATCCATATCCGACGCACCTAAGGACCCGCTCGACGAAGCGGGAAGATCATCCTTGGGCGGACTGCAGGGTTGTATGCGGCATTAGAAAGACATTATGTGGCGAAAAGAAAACCATGAAGTTATTCGGGAGTCCGGATACTTACGATCTCGCCAGGGGCTTGGCCCTTGGAGGCCAGTCCTCGTCGTCGTTGCTGGCGTTGGCAAGGCAGTCCGGGGAAAGAGTTTTTCCCTTCTTGGACCCTTCGGCCTCCCTCGTTGGGGAGGCCTTTCTTTTCTTCCCTCCCCCCGCTGGGGGAGAGGCTTTCTTCCTCCTCCTCGCCTTTGTGAGAGGAGTCGGCCTCGGAGTCATCATCCGATAACACCTGAAAGCGGGAACTCTTCCGAGTCCCCGTGGCCTTCTTCTTGGCCTTCTTCTCCGGCACCACGTGGGGTGCCGGAGCCAGCAGCCCCGTTAAGCGGGCGTCCATTGGGTCCTCTGGCAATGGGGCCGGACAGATAGTCTGCTTGGCCTTCGCCAACTAGCCCTGTCAAAGGAGAGGGAGTTTAGATCCCGCATAGAGTCAAACTATGGAAAACAAGCGTCCCGTCAAGGACAAAATCACTTACCTCGTCAGCCGGACGCTGTGAGCTGAATCCGCGATCTTCGGTAGCGGATGCAAGAGCCTCGGCGCCCTTGAACAGCACCTTCCAGACAACTTTGTACGTAGTGTCGAAGAGCCCGCTCAAAGTCTGGTGCTGCGCCGGATCGAACTCCCACATGTTGACGCCTCGTCGTTGGCACGAGAGAATCCGGCGGATGAGCATGACCTAGACTACGTTGACAAGCTTGATCTTCTTGTCCGCTAGCTTTTGGACGCAGGCTTGGAGTCCGGTCAGCTCCTCCGAATCACCCCATGTCCGGCCGCTCTCTTTCCAGGAGGTGACCCGTGTGGGGATGCCAGATCTGAATTCGGGGGCCGCTGCCCATTCAGTGTCACGCGGCTCGGTGATGTAGAACCACCCCAATTGCCACCCCTTAATGGTTTCCATGAAAGTGCCGCCAAGCCAAGTAACATTGGACATCCTGCCCACCATGGCGCCTCTGCACTCCGCTTGGCTTCCCTTCACAACCTTCGGCTTGACACTAAAGGTCTTGAGCCACAAGCCGAAGTGGGGCTGGATGCAGAGGAAGGCCTCACACACGACAATAAACACCAAGATGTTGAGGATGAAATTCGGGGCCAGATCATGGAAATCCAGGCCGTAGTAGAACATGAGCCCCCGAACAAAGGGATGGAGTGGGAAGCCCAGTCCGCGGAGGAAATGGGGAAGAAATACTACCCTCTCATGGGGCCTAGGGGCGGGGATGAGCTCTCCCTCGTCGGGGAGCCGATGCACGATGTTGCTGGACAAATATCCGGAACTGCGCAGCTTCTGGATGTGCCCCTCCGTGACGGAGGAGGCCATCCACTTGCCTCCCGCTCCAGACATAATTGGAGGAGGTTGAGGTGAGATGTGCGGACTTGGGCGCTAGAGCTCGAGTTCGCGGAGATGGATAAGCCAAGGAGGAAGAAGGTGCAGGTAAAAGGGTTGGATCTTTATCCCCTTATATGGGCGGACAAAAACATGTGTCCCCACCGGCCTGATAAAACTCGCTTATCTCCCAAGCGCCGCAATCAACGGCGCGGTTGGGTTACCCACGTCCGTATTGATGGGAATCCCGGAATAAGGGGAACACAATCTCTGCTTCGACAAGATGTGCCAAGGAAACCGCTTCGCTAAACACGCTGAGGTGGTATAATGAAAACGATTCAAGTAAAGGCTTGGTAGTGGTGTGATGTCATGCCACCAAATACGTCAGCAGATTGAACTTGTGTAAATATTATTCTCTCTATGGTGGTGCGTGGAATTTATTTTGCAGAGCTGGATACTACCCTAGTGTTCACGATCTTCCATAAATTATTCGGAGGAGGAACCCGCCTTGCAATGCCGAAGACAATATGCGCACCGGACTCGTTGTCATTGAAGCCTGGTTCAGGGACTACTGAGGGAGTCCTGGACTAGGGGGTGTCCGGATAACCGAACTATCATCATCGGAAGGACTCCAAGACTATGAAGATACAAGATTGAAGACTTCGTCCCGTGTCCGGATGGGACTTTCCTTGGCGTGGAAGGCAAGCTTGGCGATACGGATATGTAGATCTCCTACCATTGTAACCGACTCTGTGTAACCCTAGGCCTCTCCGGTGTCTATATAAAGCGGATGGCTTTAGTCTGTAGGACGAACAACAATCATACCATAGGCTAGCTTCAAGGGTTTAGCCTCCTTGATCTCATGGTAGATCTACTCTTGTACACATCATCAATATTAATCAAGCAGGACGTAGGGTTTTACCTCCATCAAGAGGGCCCGAACCTGGGTAAAACATCGTGTCCCTTGTCTCCTGTTACCATCCGCCTAGACGCACAGTTCGTGACCCCCTACCCGAGATTCGCCGGTTTTGACACCGACACATACCTCCTAGGAAAGTTTGCAGCCCAGCGGGGAAGAGAATAACAAGTTGACCGGGATATTGTGTACAACTGTCGGCCCAGTTGCATTGCTGATGTTGAAAAAAAAGGCCTGTGTAGTACAGTACAACCTAACATGGTTACCCAGCCCATATTCAGCGACACCGGAAAGGCCCAAAAAAGGCTTTTGTACAACTTTTTGAAGTCATTGAGCTCAGTTAATAACTTAAGAAAAAAGTTAGATTACAGTGGAACCTAATTAAATGCGGTCACGAGCAAATAAATAATTCAACGGGTCCCACTTGTGCGTGTGCGCGTGTGTGTGCGCGTGCGTGTGTGTGTGTCTGAGAGAGAGAGTGTGTGAGAGAGAGATAGAGAGAGAGAGACCCATCAGTCGATGCTCGTAAATACATCTTTCGCATTGCTGATGCTCAGTAAAAACTTATATAGTTGACACAATCATATAGAACATCATAGCACACTGAACTTGCATACAAAATTTCATGTAGGCGGCACAATCAGGATGGAAGCAGTGGATCGCTACGGGAAGGGCTATGTTGAAACCAATGAAGTCGTACATAACGGTTCATCGTCTTTATCAATGATGGGGAAATATCTTGAATGTTGTGCAAAGAAAACAGACAGACAACACAATAAGTTCTGCTAGCACATTAAGTTGGCGTACAGCCCTTTCTAAAAAAAGTTTAGGTACAAAATTAGAACAGGTCACAATCAAATGTACTGGCATATCAGTGCTTCACACCCATAGCTCGGATTTAACTAGTATCTGACAAGATTCAGTTGTTACCTCAAACTAGAGCACATCCAGGCAGCCAGCCCTACCTCTTATCCCAAAGAAGCAGTGGCCTCCGCCGCGCGATGGAGTAGGCCCTGTGCCATCCATCATTCCGAGCAACACAGGGAAAGTCTGACGTTGACTCCTATAATGGACGTCGTCGACGGACCCTGGCACCAGCGGCGGCGGCAAGACTTCGATTGATGGATTGACCACTTCTTTGACATGCACGAACACTCGATATAGGTACATCCCTAACGTGTTCTGCGGCGGCCTTGGTGGTGAAGAATAGTACTACCCCGATTCCTCCACCGGTATCTCAACACCAATCACCTTTGATATGGTGGACGACTTCTTCATCCATGCCATAACCGTCAGAGCCCAGCTGTCTGGAGGAACAAACATACTTACGAGCTCACCTCCAAGGTCGTTGATAAGCTCGTTCATAGACTCGATGTTCCAAGCACGTCGAGGCATGTCATGGAAGGTAAGATTTGTTAAAAACTCAAGCTCAGAGGGCACCGAGCCCCATCCTGGGTGCCACCGAGCAAAGCTCACCAGCGCACCATCGCAGAACAAACGCCGGGAAGATTCAAACACACGACTGCAGTCGAAAGTTGTCCAGAACCTGACGAAGAAATCAGCTTGTGGCGGACAGACTTCGACGAGCAAGTCACTTATTTGGATGCCATGTGCAATGCCAATAGCTTTGACAAGGTCGTCCGGCGAGACGGGAGGCCGGTTACCGTTGATGGTTACCATCAGCAGTTTGCCGGCAAACTGGTCGTCAAGCGCCGCCATGCCACTGTTGAGTGACAGCATGCAGTGACCGAAGGCAGGACGGACCTCAGGATCTCCGGCTCGAAGATCCGCGTTGACCGGCGACATGATAGTGCGCTTGATTACAGGGAGTACAGGAGGGGGATTTGGGGGAACTGGAGTAGGGATCAAGATTCCAGAGGTGGGGGAGGGGCGGGAGACTGGGGATGAAAAGGTAGTATGAATTTCGAGCACGCGCCAATATGCTCTCGGCGCGCAAGCGCACGAAAACACCGGTGGCGCCCACATGTCGGCCTAAGAGTCCTTATTCTTTCTTTTTTGGAGATCCCGACCTTTTTTTCAGGATCTTTTGAGAGCCCGACCTGAGAGTCATAATTGACCTGTTTGGCACTGCGTTACTACTCGACCCATATTCAATGACACCTTACTGGCCCAAACAAGTGTACATCGTCGAAAAGACACTGAGCTCAAATTATATAACTTGAAAAAAGGAGATATACTCTGAACACTGGAGAATGGTGATGCCCTCATTTAGCCCACCAGTAGTTCGAGACAATAAACAGTTCGAAACAACGATATATACAACATTAAAACAATGACTAGTGACTACTACTGACATAAACAGAAAGACATGATAGTTCATAAGAAGTCTTGCTACACCACCAAAACGCACCCATCTGCAGCACTCAGACTCTCGTGATCTAGACGAGAATGACATTCTAAATAGAAGCAACTATTACATAGTAAGAGTGACATAGACGAGGATGACCAAATGACAAGGAATATGCATAACAAAAGAAAGAACTACCCATCAAGAACCAGCAACAAAGACAACAAAGTCATTCGAAGAGATGATCCAACACCATCATAATTTGCAGCCCCGCTTCAACGACCAGTGATCCGGAGACACTAGTACTCCACCCTTTCGATGCAACAGCCCAATTACCTATCAACTTGAAGGCTTGAACCACATCACTGCCTGTCGTAATTGAGACATCCAAGGATCAAAGTTAATCCGGATACCTTTGTCATTCTCACCTTATTTTGGCTACAGGCTATATCATTGACAATCAGGGGGATTTGCTCCCGAACTCCTAGGGCTCACCGAGTAGACATAGCTTTCCATAGCAAACAGAGCCTATCTGCCATCAAGGTCCTTGCCAATGGTGATCTCTTGGTTAATCGGATAATTGAGCCCGAGAAACAGAAAGTGTGAACCAAGGCTGTTTACCCACCTCCAACTAAAAAATCCTGATGGCCCCAACAAGCTGGTATCCTGCTCATAGACGTAACATACACTATCCGGATACTCACGTATTTCACAGTGCTTGTATACAGTGGGGTTTTTGCAATATACATTTTCCGGCTCATGTGTCCGAATGATCATCAGTCTTTTGCCGTCGTCTGATTGAGCGAGGAACCAGTTGTTCTTCCCTGTTTTTGGCAAAGGTGGTGTGATTAGAAAGGGCAGAAACTGTAGGGACACTGCATCATATCAAAAAGGATAGGCATTGTTAATGTAAGATCAGCATTGTTCAGAGTATGAGTAGGATAATGCAAGAAATAGCATTGATATGTCCTTATTGGAACTGGGAGGAAAATACAGGGAAATGTATACTGGGTTCGAAAATATAGAAGTGCCATGCATGGTTATACTCATGTTATCTCGCAATCGATTCTTCATAGGAAACTACCATGTACCATGTCATGCATGTTATGTAATCATGTTCTGTCCTCACAAACAAATTCTTCAAGGTAACTAATAGACCATGCATTGTTATATACTCGTGTTCTGTGTGCAAAAAAATTGTGAGGATATTATTCTAGCCATTGATTGCTGAAGGGCGAATATAGGTATGTACACATGGTAAGCATTGCAGGATTTCACTACTTCCAAATATAGAGTTCTCCATATGCACATTTACTTCCCTAATGTATGGTTAGATGAAACCAACAGTGTGGTGCATGTTTCTACATCATGAAAATGAGGAAAACTAACATGGCCATTGATACACACTCATATTTAGTAGTAGCATATAGATTACTGTAAAAAAAGATAATATCCATATATTCCTAACCATTTGATTATTCAGGGTAAAAATTGGCTGTAATGACATGGCCACAATCACATGAATTAACTCATTCCAAATATAGCTGATTTACGACGTCTCTAATACATTACCATAGTTCCACTCAAATTCTGCTCAAACAGGGATATGCCAATCATCACAAAAAGTTCAAACAGTGTCATGGCGTCATCATTAACATGAGATGGAAACAACTTACACGCGCCGTCCCAGCAATACGTAGTGCCATCTTCTTTGTCGATCACGTAGATGATGCCATTGTGTTCAATAGCATCACAGAAGTGTGTATCAGCTTTGACGACGATCCACTGCGAGCTGGGTTTTCTCCAGCTAAAGAAGGCACCGGCACAAAGATAGGCGAGTCCGCGGTCGAACAAGGCAATTAGCATGAAGTCTGCGTAATTCACATGTCGTGTGGGCACTTGGCAGATTACAATCTTCTGCAAAACAAGGTCCTTCCAACTGATGTGGTAATCTAATGACTTGGACCACGATGGTAATACTCTATATAATCCAATGGAGGAAGGATAATCTCATGGGAGGTCTGGAAGTTCACGAGCACCAACTTTTTACCGTCTTCTCTGAAGGCAGCCATCCAGTGGGAGTTCATGCCGACCCAGTACATACCTGCCAAGAAGTTTTGGGCGATGGTGATCGGATCGATGTCGAGGGAAATGATGTACGGTGACCCACTACATACCTGCAAAGAAGTTTCGTCTAATGGAGATCGGATTGAAGTCGAGGGGCATCATGTACGCCTCCGTATCAAGGTGATCCAATCTAAGACCAGATAGCAGCAGGCATGGTGTCTTGAAAAGCTTAGGCCTCGCTTCGATAATGGTCGTGTGCATGTCCCTTGAGCATGCAGCCAGCCACAGGGCGCTCAACATATCCATATACGAACAACAGAGGTCGAGGATTTCACTGGGGAGATTGCTCCAATCGCGGCTCATATGGATGCTACGCGGTTTGCGTTCGGCCATGGTGGAGTTTGAAAGGTGGGGGTTTTGGGGGGCTTGATTTACGGGGGAGAAGGTTGTCGGTGCTGGAGAAGCTAGCGAGGGAATAGTGGTACTGGGGGAGGCAAGTGAGGCGATGGTACATGGGGGCACAGTGAGATGGAGACGGAGACGGAGAAGGAGATGGAGAAGGAGATGGAGATGGAGTGGTGCTATGGGAGCGGAGAGGGAGACGAGGCGAGGCACCGATGTATTGTACAGTGGCGGTGACAGATTGCACAGTGCACAGGGTGAGGCTGACTTTGGTAACCCAAACACGGCGCCTGGACTAGTGTCAGGCGCAGGGTATTGTCACTTCACTGTGAGGACCAAATGAATAGTATTTTGACCATCAAGTGTACCACAGTTGTACTACTACTACTACTACTAGTAGGAACATGAGTACTCCAGTATTGTATTGCGGAAATAGGTCTCCCGTGCTAGCATGCCTGTTCACTTCATCGTTCAGGTATCATCCATATTGCGAGCAGAACCAAATTCTCGTGCATGCCCAATCAACGCCCTGCCGGGATGCATGCATTGGTCGTTCTGGTGCATCAAGGATGGCATGCAGATCGTTCCACACTTGAGAAGAGGAAAAATGGAAAGGTAGAACGCAGCAGCAGAGGAAGAGAACGCTGGCTAACGAGTCTGGGAGGGGATCGAGCAGGAAGTTAATGCTCCACGCCTAAAGGTTTTTGGAAAACCTGATTTTCATAAGGTGACTTATACTCACCTAAACGGAGGGAGTATTCCTTAACCAGAGAATGTTGTGTCTCCCACTCACGCACTCAAAAAAAAGAAGCTACAACACATTTTTTTACCTATTTGCATAGGTCCCACCTATCAGGAAGGATGGGCACGTACACGAACAGGTACGACTCATCATTCTACCCGCATAGCCTTTTCGTTTAGTCTACCTAGCCGTCTAATCAACTGTCTGCACGTCACTTCTCCCATTTACTTCTCCATCGGGAACCGATTCTCCTCGGCTTCTTCACCTCCCCTTCGTCTTCATTTGCATCCAAACCCCACTGCGTTCACATTGTTTTAACCTCTTTAAATAATCATCTACTACTTTAGTTAGACTAGCCATCTAATCCTAATTCTCTGAACCGTAGCCCTCCGTTCCAGCGGTTCCAAATGGCGAAATAGATCGAGATGCAGGTTTTTAGCGTCCAACATGTCCTCGTCGAAGGATCGATGAGCATAGTTGCCACCGTCACCGTCCACCCAAGGGTTGTTCGGCAGTGGATCAACAATGTATCCAACTCCCTCGAAAAGGTAGAGACGAGGGTCATCGGTCTCGACTCAGAGTACAAGGAGCGTGCCCCTAGGAAGATCCAGCGCGCCGCCGTCCTTCAGCTGTGCCTCAAAGATGATGTTTTGGTGTACCACATCATACACTCACCCTCCGTACCAGGTGAGCTTAATGATTTCTTGTCTCGGGAGGACATATACTTCTGTGGGGCAGCCATCGAAGGGGACAAACAGAAGCTGGAGCCGTACAACCTTGATTTGAAAAGCATCACTGACCTACAAACCAGAATCAAAATTCCTGTAGAAGTTTGTGATAAACAGACACCATCCCTATTCGACGTAGCAAAATTTGTGCTTGGTACAAATCTTCAGAAGGGTGACGAGATGGTGGCATTAAGGTCTTCTGGATGAGCGGATAAAATATGCTGCCCTCGATGCCCATGTGAGTTTCGAGATAGCTACAAGGTCCAAAGAGCTTGTTGCGAAGCCGTCTCCCACGGAGAATGAGAACCAGAAGAAGAAGAAGAAGAAGAAGAAGAAGAAGAAGAAGAAAAGGTTGCACCAGTAGGAGGGCATTATGGATGGATGAACTACTTCCTCTCTTGTAAAAAAAATATTCCCTCTCAGTGTATATTGATATAGATGGACTATTTCGATGGTGTGCATGTCTTTGGAACAGAGTAGTAGCATGGGTCCGCTTGACTATAAGGAACTATTTATCCGCATATATAGCTTTCTCTGCTACTCCTTCCAGTGATCGGTATGCGGTGCATGTGTCCATAGACATGACAGCTTGTCCATGGAAGTTCAGCTACAGCGACCATCACGTTTCATCTCGCGATTCCCACGACGCCTCTCCAACCCACGGCACCACGCCCCCCGACGTGCGCCTGACCCCTCTCGACGCACCGCCCCTGTGCCTTTGTGTGCATGACATGTGGGCCACCTAAAATGCGGCGAGCATCAAGTTTCTACCACAGCCACACGCGATTCCCACGACGCCGCTCGAACCCATGACACCACACGTCCCCCGACCTGCGGCTCACCCCTCTTGGCCCCACTACCCCTCTGCCTTCGGGAGCATTACATGTGGACCAGTCACCTATCGGGTCCACATGTTATTGACTCAAAGGCGCTGAAGCTCAGTCCCGACGGCCCTGAGAGGGAAATGTAACTCCTGCGCCGGGGCTTGTGGTGCTCCCGCAGCACGAACTCGTGCCAAACTCGAGATTTGTTTCTTTACTATACATGCACGCAACGATTTAATGGACATAGTAATCTCAACATGTGATGGGGAGCTCAAAATTTGAATTTGAAACTATAAAACGAAAAGATTCAAAACAAATAAACTGGGAGAGAGGGAGTATATCATAGGATGTGTCCCATACAAAATAAGTCCCCTGGTTTGTCACCGCGAAGATGCGGTTAGAAAGGAGCACAGTGTCTTCCTACTCGTACGGCAACAAATCGGCCGCAGACAGCATGGTCCGCCTTTGACCGCCATGTGCAAGGTTCGTGCTATCTTATTCAATCTCACCGTGGTTCCATCGTACCAATTCATGCGGTGGCCTGTTGCATGGCTGATCCCAATGCTAGACAAAGGTTCTACGGGAACGGTGTCACCATTGTAAATGTTGTGCAAATTGATGTTGGTACTCTCCCGTACATATGCAAGCCAATCTCTACTCGCACCGAGCCTAACCTGTGAAACAGTGGGCAGGGGGAGAATTTGGAAATGGACACGGAAGTAGTCTTTAGAATGCATTTACTACATGATCAAACTCATCTTACCTGCTCATCGAAGGAAATCCGAGTGCCCCTCAACATCGGCATCTCAAGGGGCGTCAACTTGCAACTACGGCCACGCCGCGCTGGAGAGACCCCCAAGGAAACACCTCGTGCTTTCCACAGAACATCAAGATGCATTTGTATGAGTAGTTTATCTTGTGAGAGAAAAGGATGAACGAGGGAAGGCCTCTAGAGATAGAGATGGACACTACTACTACCAATGTGCTGGCCCGTGCGTTGCAATGGATCCAAAGTAGTAGAATAATACTTGTTCACGTGCTTGAAATATAAACACTCTAGTTTTGATATACATGTGTCAGCAAACATGACAGCTTGTCCATGGAAGTTGAACCATGGCGACCATCACGTTTCTTGTTTCTACCACTGCCACACCCACACGCGATTCCCACGACACCGCTCCAACCCACGGCACGACATCCCCCGACATGGACATGGATCCTCTGACGTGGCTATCACTGCCTTGCCCTGCCTTTCCTTCGCTGACAGGTGGGCCAGCCGCATTTAAGATCCGCATGTCATTGACTCATAGGCCGAGCACTAAGCCACTGAAGTTTGGTCCCGTGGGCCCAGAGAGGGAAATGTAACTCCTGCGGCAGGTCTTGTCGTGCTCCCGCGGTACGAGCTCATGCCAAAACTGGAATTTGTTTCTTACTACTACCAACTAGTACTAGTAAGGTACACGTGCATTGCACGCATGAGATTCTGGTGGTTTCTGCATTATGCTTCTTCATGTGGAGTTTTCTGGATTCTATCATGTGGCAAAATCTGGTGGAATGTAAGGTTAGGCAAGTTTGATTAACTTAGGTGAGTGTTTGGTTCAAGCCACACCTTAGGCAAGCCACACTAAGGCCCCACATGACATACACACAAAAAATGTGGCAAGATTCCCTTAGGCTTGCCAACTTGTGGCTCTCATTTTGAAGAACTAATAACTTTGCCTAAGCTTAGTTGTGGCAAAGTTAGTCATGAATTAAGGGGTTGTTTGGTTCCTAGCCACTCCTTGCCACACTTTGCCACACCTAACCTTAGGAAAGTTTGACCAAGTTAGGTAGGTGTTTGGTTCTAGCCACACCTAAGGCAAGGATTTTTTTATGAGCAGTGAGCCCCACATGTCATAGACATAAAAAGTGTGGCAAGATTCCCTTAGGCAAGCCAAAGTGTGGCTAACAATTTGAGCAACTCAACTAAGGCAAGTGTGGCAAAAATCATGTGGCAATATATGGCAAAGATAGTCACAATCCAAACAACCCCTAAGTTCAACCATGGAGTCTTCTAGATTATACATGTGGAAGAATATGGTGGATGATATCCAACGACCAGTAGTGCTCGGATTTATCATCTTTGTACCGTCGGATTGGCTTCATCCAACGACCAACTTTCAAAGTTTTTTCACACACTATATAGGGGGTATAGACATAAATGTGCCGGTCCGTTGCAATGGATCCAAAGTATATCTATTTAGTGGAGTGCACTCTAAACACATTATCTATTTATTTTTCTCTAACCTTTCGTAGCCATGCAACCAAGCCACATAAGCTTCATGGGTGCCCCCACATCATATTATTCATACTACATTGATTGAAAAAAAGATAAATCACCCAAAACAAGATCTTCACGTTGTTTGTTCCTACGATGTTGTGCCATGCACGTACCTACTAGTTGTATAGTTGTAGTACTAGTACTATAGTTAGGAGTACCAACTTGGTACTAGTAGGAGTAGCACTAGTACGGAATGCTCCTACTCTATCAACGAGCCCCATCTGACACCAAATTTCTTGGCTTCCGTGCTACAGCTAGATCTTCACCTCGTTTCTGTTTTCCAACCCGGCGGCGGGCGGGGTATCGGTTTGCTTAACGGCGATCCCACATGAAAGTGAAAATGCTAGGCAACACGCCTTCCCTAAGCTATGTGTTGTGCCGGACGGGCCGTGGAGTACTCCCGATTCCGGGGCGTGTGGGGGTGCGATGCGAACGCGGCAGGCCTTTTCCTTTTACTAGCAATGTGCCCGTGCGTTGCGACGGATCCAAAGTAGTAGAATAGTAGTATTTGTTCACAAACTTGAAAGAAATCACTATTGTTTTGATATACTCCTAATATATTACTCCCTCCGTACCTAAATATTTGTCTTTTTTGAGATTTCAAATGGGCTATCACATACGGATTACTCCCTCCTTTTCGGTTTGTAGGGCTTATCTCAAAATTTTAGTTTTTCCATTTTATAAGGCTCAATTTGGTTGTTACCCATCACATGTTCAGATTCCAAGGTGCATTAAATCATTGCATGCACGTATTAAGAGAAAATTGACCAATGCATGTAATTTATGCATGCATGCATTGCAATTAATGCATTGGTAAACATACATTTTTGAGGAAAACACAACATTAATTGGGTGCTTTTGAAAACTACGAAAAGTATTCCACCACTCACCATCTATCTTGGTTGGTGAGATTTTTGAATTGAGCCTTATAAACCGGAAAGGAGGGAGTATATAGACATATTCTAGTGTTTCTAGCAAGATGCCCGCGCGTTGCACGAAGTTGATGGAAAAGGTAAGCACAACTTATAAATTGATGGATGGAGTACTAGTTATAGTATTGCATATAATTAAGCAAAAGGATCACAAATGTCGGTATTGACTGGAACGAGAATGCAACAGCACAATAAGAATTAAGGCCACGATGATGCGATCGCATTGGTGGTTACAGAAGGCAAGAAGAAAGATGGATCCATGAACGTACGACCTACTCCTCCTCAACTTAGTGCGTCAGGCCACTGACCGGCGGCTAAGGAGCGGCGGCATTTGTGGCAAGGTCGAGGTGCTTCTCAGCAAAGGCATCCAAGGCTTCCAGCTGGTTGAGGAAGGCCAACGTCATAGCGGCCTCACTGGCCTTGTAGATACCTATGTACACGATTTGCTCGTACACGTGGATGTGTAGGTCAACGAATTCTTGCAGGGCGAGGCGCCTCGCGGCGAGCGCGACCTCCAGGTGGACATTCTTTGTGGCATCGGCGGGCAGTCGCAGGGCCACTAGTGCTTGAAAGAGGTTCCAGCCATGGAAGCCGATTAGGGTGGCAGGCAATGAGGAGCCCGGGCGTGCAGGCTGGAGGAGTACGGCGATGTCGTCCGCGAGCTTCTTGAGGACGGTGAACTTGTTGCTGGTGGCAACGATCATCTGGTCCAACTAAGAGTCGTAATTGGCATCGACGGTGGCCCTCCACCAGCCGGTCTCCAACACCGTCTGGAGACGATCCTCGGTGCCATGCCGCAGGCCGGCGTCGTGGACCATCTGGCGCAGCCGCTGGTCACTCACGCGCATCGCCGCCATGGGTCTGGAGTGAGCTCTTTTGCGCTTAGTGTGGGTGCCTAGGCAAATCTGAGGTGTGTACGATGTGGTAGATGCATTGGAATGGAGGGGCGCCTTTATATGAGGGCAATGAGGGCAAACTGCATTGCATTCAAATCGTGCAGCCTCTTTTCCCGGACCTCCTCCCATTACTTCCCTCATGCATTAATTGAAGGAGTATGCATTGGCCGTTCAACATATCGGGAACCACTACTCCCTCCCTCGTCTGCTTAAAGCTGTATCAGGAACTGCGCCGCCCGCTGTCAAATCGAATACTCCCTCCGTCTAGGTGAGTATTAAGTCATCTTACGAAAACCAAATAGTAAACACATAGGCGTGATGCATTAACTCTCACGTTGTTTCTTATTTTTTGACATAAATAGAGGAATCAACCAATAAGAGATGTGGGGCTTGTATGCTTTTAATGACTTGAGACTATCAAACATGGCATGTAGTGGTCATTTCGCTGCACAAGAACAAATACAACCCACGTTAGCACACACGCATCTTATAGCATCACATCCAATGGCTATAAAAGATGAATGAGACCAAATTATATCTCATCTAGATGAGTTCTAGCAAAACTATATTAATAATACTTAGTACTCCTGCGCCATGTATCATATATTAGTATCATGTAGTACTTTATTTATTGCCATGTATGACACATAGTACTCAACTCTCTCTCTTTCTTCATTTAATTCTATGACACCTCATCAAAATTGCTAAGGCTAGTACCATTACAACCAGCCTTAGCAAATACTCCCTAGACATTAAGTTCTCTCGTTTTCCTCTCCGCCTTGGTCACCTAGACGGAGGGAGTATACTGCGCGGGCTTCTCCTGCACGGTAGGAGGCGGGGCAGTTCCGCCTAGTCAGTTCGACAGACACGCTCAAGACGAGGGAGTAGGCTGCTGCAAACGTAGGGCTATGTGATTTGACATCGACTTACTGCTGGACAGGTGGGGCCTCGTGATTTGACTTGCCATTATCATTTTAACTGCGGCGCTACGACCGGCGTGAGTCTCCCGATTCCTGACCACCTCCATACAGGTGCCTCTCCCAATGCTCCACCATGTAGTAGAGGCTGGCTCTTGCATGAGAGCCCACTTCTCCACTTTTTCCTTGCCTCTCTTTCCTCCACATATGCAAAAATGCCATGTAAAGCGCACTATTGTACTTAGGTTGGTCGTAATGGATAGTATCATATACTAGTATCATGCATATGATACTTTTGTATGATGCTACATCCATAATGCATAGTATCATATGTTGGTATCATAGGATAGTTTATTTATTGTCATGCATGACACATAGTAGCACATCATTTAATATGATACTACAGTAAGTATCATATTATGATACTCAACTCTCTCTTTTCTTCATTTAATTCGACGTCACCTCATCAAGATTGCATAGTTGGCATGCATGATACTACTCCCATTACAAGCAGTCTTACTTGCTCCTACAGTTGCTAAGCTTGCCACATAGGCATAAAGTCTGATGTGGCAAGTTAATCAAGAAGAGAGAGACTAGTTTGGTGACCCAAGGAAGAAACAGTGCTAAGCGCATGTACCTAGGTGAAAAGACAATTTTGAGTCTATAGCTAATTAAATGAAGCAAACTTAGCAACACCATTTCATTGGAAGAGGTCACTCCTTGGCAAATGCAATAAATACTAGTACTCCCTGTGTCCTAGTGCCAAAAATGTTCTTATATTATGGGATGGAGGGAGTACGAAGAAAGCGATAGAGAGGAGTAAAAAAATACACTTATAGCCAACCTTATAGCTAACCTTGTTGTAGTATGAGTGACTAAGTGATGACTATGTATGACATGCCAACATCAGATAGCCTAATGCACCGTGTTAAATCTCCAACGGCGCGACCGCGCGAGCGACGCAACAGTCGTTGTAGGCGCGACCATGATACGGGATGTTGGCAGCCCTTGGATCTGAGATCAAACGGTCGCATGCTAAGTTGCTGAAAATTTGCAGAATAACCCTCCAGGATAGGATATTCACCCATAGGTCTAGAATCACGCCATGCAACCGTTAGATGTCGGATCCAAGGGCTCTCGGAAGCCCGTATCATGGGAGAATTGAAAGCCACTACCCTACCGTTCGCACGCTGGCAGTTCGCTCCTACTCGTCCCCGCACGTCCTTCAATACTACGGTTGTTTGCTCCTAGTTGTCTCATCCATTCACATTACGGCAGTTCCACTAATCCTATCCGTCCTCCCAAATCCATGGAGTCCCAAATCTCCACGATCGGCGGTGAGTACAAGGTTAGAACCATCACCGGCGATGAGTTCGACGTCATCTACACCTATTCTTCCGCGACGGTGAAAGGATGCCTTTCTCGCTTCAGACGCATGTTCAAAGACTCAGATGATGAGCGGGTCGCCGGGCTAGATGTTGAGTACACCACAGTCCTGGTACGAGAGAAGGATCTAAAGGACGAAGAGAGGAAGAAGCTCGCTGTGATCCAGGTTTGCGTGCATGACTTATGCTTGGTCTACCACATATGCCATGCCGATGTTGAATGCCTGGATTTTAAGGACTTCCTCGAGAGCAACCTAATCAAATTCGTTACTGTAGACTTTGGTAACGACAAAGAAGTACTGGGTTGGATAGGCCTCGTTGTAGGCAACACCTTCGACCTCCAGAAGAATCGGCTGGTGTCCTCTCGTCAGCCTTCAATGCTGACCCTGGCAGGAGCCATGGTTCATCCTTCGTATGGTAAACTGGAGAAACCTCCATACACATTTCATGATTATGCATGGCAGCGGAATGTACTAGATATAGACCACATCCACTACGCTGCAATGGATGGCTACCTTTGTTTCAATATCTACAAGGGTTGGATGAAGAGCAAGAACCAAGTGTGCAGTTCAAGCAAAGAAGTATCGGCCAAGAGGAAGAGGGACAAGGACGAAGTCGAGGACGTGGACGAGGACTCCGAGTAATGTGGCAGTGTCGTTGTTCATGGTGGTTCTATTGCAGTGTCTCCAGAATAGTTGCAAAGTTTAATTTCAGGTGTGCTTAATTTAATTTGAGGGGTGTGTTGTGCTGAGCCCCCAGTAGAACTATGTTGTATTTCTTCTTGTTACTTTAACTCTTCAGTACGTACATACTAGTATTTCTTACATTTCATCTTTTAGTTGGTATAGTACTACCACTCGTTTCTTCACATTATATACGTACAATATATATGGCCAACATCATATAGCCAACAGTTTAGTTGTCAAAGAATTTCAGGGTGCTTAGTTTTGTCAGAGAATTCCAGGATGCTTAGTTTTATTTGAGGGGTGGGTTGTGCTGGACACCATTATTGTGACTAGCCTTTTTAATAATACCATATGCATAATTTGGCGACGAGCGCTCTCTATATGTACCACCTTTTTTTTAATTTCAAGTTTTGCTCCATGGTGCAATCCATCGGTACTACTGTTGTACAAAAGTATACATTTTTTAAAAGGCTAGAGGGCGGGGCAGTCTAGCTCGGTTGGTTTCACGAGAGGCGAGGGCCTTTGTGATTTGACGGCTCATTACTGCTGTCAAATCGAATAGTGTTGCACTGCCCGCTGCACGCCCGGCGCCTCCATTAAACCCCTCCGTTAAACCCGCATGCAAACCGAGAATCCTACTCCGGCCACACATTCGTTCATGAGCGGGCCGAAATTAAACGCAACACCGGCCGAGCTCCTCCTGTCCGCCCTCAGTTTAAACGAGGCCAGACGCCGGCCAAGCTCCTACCGTCCGCCCTCTATTTACACGAGGCCAGGCAGATAGCGGGCAAGAATCACACCCCTCTGCCGCTCCCCCATCTCCTCATTCACCATTTTCTCCACTCTTCCGATGGCTTCCGATGAGCCGTTCTCCGGCATATTACCCGGCTGGGTGGCCCTCCGAGCCCTCCGGATACGGGCGAGGCTGCTCGGTGCTTCACCAACCTTGCTTGGCCCGACGGAGCCAGTTGCCGCCCCAAGTAGGCGCATGGTTCAGCAACTCGCCGCTCCAGTTCAGCTCGATGAGGAGTGGCGAGTTGCTCCACGCCGGCACGGCGGCAAGGACACCGATACGGGCGCCATCGCTGCCGCGTCGTACCGCGCCACCAGTGTCTGCGGTGATCGCGCCTCCCGTGTCTGTGGGCGTGCCTCCCGTGCCTGCGGCAGCGCCATGCAGGCAGAGACAGAAGTCGGGTGCGTGGAGAGCGACGAGTCGGTGGCCAGCTTCTCCGTGTCCACCGCCATCATCGAGGAGAAGTAGAACACGGGGGGCTGCCGCCACTTGGGACCCATTAAGGCCACCGCCGAGGCGACGACCGCAGATTCAGGTGGTTTCTTGGCTGCTTCGTCTCTTCCGAGGACCTTCGTCGACCCCGCAAGTGTTTGACAGACATGAGAAAGACAAAGGGATCCGCAGGCGGCCATTTAGAACTAAAATAAGTCTAGATACATCCATTTCTAGGACAAGTATTTCTGGACAGAGGGAGTATTAATTATACAAGAGAGCCGGATTGGCACCTCTTAGTTCATGTAAATGTAATGAAATCCATCATGTTTATATGAAGATCCGGCTTTTTATACGAAATCCGTCATGCTTATATGAAATCACTCCGTGTTTGCACGAAATTCATCTGGTTGGTTAGAGTTGTAAAAATGTATACCACTGGCGTTTGATGTCGTCCTCCACGAAAGGAAGCGGGAGGAAATTTGCCGGCTGCCGTTGGAGATGCTCTTTATGCTGGAAATAATAGAGTGACATCCAATCCATTTGAGTTAGTTGCCTGTATGATTGTCCCTCTATAAAAAGTTAATTGCATGTATAGTGTACACGTGACTTGCAGGGTGGCTACAACTTCATACAAAAAGTTAAAAAGAAACAAGTCCATCCTTAATCTTGTATTCTAAGTACTTTGTGGGTTTCACTGTTAGTATAGTAGCGAAAGAAGTATATATTAAATAAGTAGAGTAATATATAATATAAAAATCTATACTTAAAAGACAGAATTCGAACTCATGTCATCGCATTGCGAGCATCCGGCGCTAACCATCCCAGCACATTTTTGTTGTACACCATGCTGGAGATATATCTCCATGTATACTCTTATATATACTCCATTCGTTCCTAAATATTTGTCTTTTTCAGAATTCAAATGGACTACCACATAAGGATGTGTATGTAGACATATTTTAGAGTGTAGATTCACTCATTTTGCTCCATATGTCTTTTCAGGAAGGGGTCAGATTTGTCCTTGATTTATTTATGAGGTATCCAGATGGCACTGCACTGCCAAGAAAAGAGGGTAACATCAAAATTATTGACTACTTTTTTGAGTATGTTGGTAAGGTCCGGTCATAGTCACTTGTTGAAATCTCTAAAAAGACAAATACTCCCTCCGTCTGGAAATACTTGTCATCAAAATGGATAAAAGGAAATGTATCTAGACATATTTTAGTTTTAGATACATCTCTTTTTATCCATTTTGATGACAAGTATTTTTGGACGGAGGGAGTAGAAAACATAGTTGGTGATGATGGTGTGCGTGACATCCTCCAATATAGGCCGTCGGATTTATATCTAACGGATAGGAAAGAAACTATTGCAATTTTGCAAAAATATACCCACACGTCTCTCCACGTTCGCAAATAAGGCCTTCCCTCGTTCAGCCTTTTCTCTCACAAGATAAACTACTCATACAAATGCATCTTGATATTCCGTGCAATGCACGGGCAGCTAGCTAATTTCTTTTAAAATAGTTGTTGCGGTAATTGGGTTGAAGTGATATATTTTATGTCTGCCCGAATGATTTCAGATTCACTAGTAGTAACAAAGAAAAGGTTGCCTTGTTAATTAACAGAAAACAGGGTGAAAACTATCACATGAGGGCGGTAAAAACAAGGCACACTAGGTTTAGCGTCATCGTCACTATAGTTGTGCGCGCACGAGAAGTCTACATATCGAGGGGGCTACCGAGCGAGCCACCGAGACACAATGTTTGAGAGAGAAACCAGTTGA
This sequence comes from Triticum aestivum, assembly GCF_018294505.1. NCBI lineage: Eukaryota > Viridiplantae > Streptophyta > Magnoliopsida > Poales > Poaceae > Triticum > Triticum aestivum. Next base: position 152,856,744 of record NC_057798.1, read on the forward strand.
CAGATTATGATCAGATCGAGTTGTCACCCTTCTGTTGTCATTGTTGGAGGGGGAAGACTTATCGAGAGTGTGCGCGGTAGACACAGAGGCACAACTAGTGAGTGTGTGTGTGTGTATGTGTGTTTGAAAGAGGAGTAGATAGATTATTATAAAGATCGATGTGCCACCCTACTCCTTCGGTGTCGGGTAGTGTGTGTGTGTGTGTATGTTCGAGAGAGAAGCCAGTCGATAGATTAGTATCAAGATCGAGGTGTTGCCCTACTCCTTCGGTCTTGGGAAGTGTGGGTCTGTGGGTGGGTGGGTGGGTGGGGGGGGGGCAGTGACACTCACATATATCTACTCTTATAAAAAAACAAAGTTGGTGATGATGGTGTTCCTGCCATCCTGCAATATAAGCCATCCGATTTATATCCGACGGATAGGAAGGAAACTATGGCAATTTTGCAAAAAGATACCCACACCCCTCTCCGCATTTGCAAATAAGGCATCCCGTCGTTCATCCTTTTGTCCCACAAGATACACTTCTCATACAAATGCATCTTGATGTTTCGTGCAATGCATGGGCATCTTGCTAGTAGGGAGAAGGAGTTTGTGTGACACATATCTAGCTATATTAAGGGATAGGTAGATAGCATATGTGTGAGAGACATTATTATACTTTGAGACATTAGTGGTTGTGGGTGGGCGGAATTAAAGGGGTGGGCGTGTTAGACATAGAGAGCGTGTGTGTTTCTGTGTGAGAGACTTGTAGGACGGGGTAGAAAGACGAATTTAACCCTCACGGAGGGAGAGAAATACATGAAGTGCGCGTGCGTGATTCCGATGCCCACATGGAAATGAGATATGTATGCGTGTGAGAGAGATTGCACAATTCATTCACGTATCACTATCTAGCGATCGTGGACGTGCATTGCTTGAACATAAGTCGATATCTAATTCGTATCGTTGCCAAAGGTACAATATCGATTCAACGCTATAAAGATTGGACACTCACATATCACATTTTTTTCTATTTAAATAAACCTTTTCAGTTGTGCATGCCAAAGTTACAGTGATGTTTCTTCAAACAACCAATGTAGCTATCATGTACATGCACCATTGTTACTCTTGCATTCAAATTCATTAGTCTTGGATGATTTAAGTTTCTATTTTGAAGTAATTAATGTAATATTAATATATGAATTCAATGGGTACGCAATTTATGAAATGGAGGCTATGTAATAATATGAGGTAACACTTTTAAGTAGCTGAACTACAATATCCATTTCTCTTTGTGCGCCTCTACACTAACACGTCAATGCATAATGTTTAAAGTAAATAACCAATGGCACTAAATTATCTATTTACACGAGAAATACATAGGTTGAGCCTTTGATCCCTTTTTTTGTGAACGCACCACTACACCCGTATGATTGGCCGCGCCCGTGTGAATGTCCAAGTTATCGGCGCATCATCCTGAGTTATTGTCTTTTTTCTGGTGTGGACTTCACACCAGTTATTAACTGCTGACGCGTGCCCCGTGTACACAGTCTAGCATGACCTTCCCGCTATCATGGTCCAAAATTAGTTGAAACCGGATATGAACGATCCCGCGGGCGGCAAAATCTCCTGCCTCCTTCTAAAATTTCCGCCACCTTAGTCTTTAGCATGCGAAATCCCCCTTTTGTCCTTGGTGCACGGAGACCAACAGTTACAATACCGCCCTAATCTGCATGATAGGTCAGGGCTGCTTTGGTAACTTCCGGTTCCCCCCACTACACGACACCCCCATTTCCTCTCCCCCTCCCGCAAAAACGACTAACTCCACAGCACCAGAGCATCTTACATCACGCCGTTCATACTTCTTCGCCCTTTCTCCCCTCCCCTCTCGAAACCCTAGACTGATCATCCACCGGCGTACCATAGCCCATTCACTGCCAGCGGCGTCCACCTTGCTGGATCTGCTTCTGCGGCCACATCTACCCCTCCCACCTCCCCTAGAAACAAGTAGACTGCTCATCCAGCACTGTACCACAGCCCATTCAGTGTCAGCCTTGTCCATGGTGCCGGATCTGCTTCGCCAGTACTCCCGTCAACCGTTGCGCATCTGCAGCGGCTCATTCGTACTCCCCACCGGAGACGCTTCGTCCTCACCCCCCCGGAGCCGCCCCACCGACGCCCTCGTCGACGGCCTCTGATCCTCTTCGCCGACACCTTCCTCAACCCTATCGGAGCCGCTTCGCCGACACCTTCCTCAACCCTACCGGAGCCGCTTCGCCGACACCATTGTCAACCCTATGGGAGTAGCTTCGCCTACACCATTCTCAACCCTATCGGGGCCGCTTTGCCAACTCACAAGTCCACGGCCTCAGATCCGCTTCCTCACACCCTCATCCAACCTACCGGAGCACCTTCTGACGCCACGTCCACGGCCGCAGATCCGCATCGTCGACACCACCCTTAACCTAACCACCAGAGCAGCTTCTGACGCCCCGTCCATGGCCGCAGATCCGCGTCATCGACACCATCCTTAACCCAACCACCGGAGCAGCTTCTAATGCCCCGTCCACGGTCACAGATCCGCGTCATCGACACCATCCTTAACCCAACCACCGGAGCAGCTTCACCTACGCCCTCGTCGACGTCCACAGATCCGCTTCGCCCACACCGTAGTCCACCCTACCGGAGCCACTCCACAAACACCCTACTCGACGGTTCTAGATCTCCTTATCGGACCCCGTCAGCCAGCGCAACGTCATCACCATTGACGTTTCTAACCTGATTCCTACCGTCTAGAGAGATGCCAAGCACCCGCCATGTCCTAGGTACTTGTCACATTTAAACCCGTCAAGCATCACCTGCCCGATGTACTTCAAATATACTAACCGGTCACTGTTACCTATTATGCAGCTGGCAAAAACTATAAGGACGATGTTTCTTCTGGATCTAACAGCTTGGCCAACCAAGATCCTGGACTGAGGCATTGCTATGATCTTGTAAGCGCGTCTCTCTCTCTTGTATTGTTCTGTGCCTGCCAGCGTGCTTTGCTAGGATTTTCGACTAGTAATCCCTTTGTACAAACAATGATTTCTACTACTGGCTGCTAAATTAGATATGTAGATGTCATACATGATACTACCTCGTACCTCCATTCCTAAATATAAGTCTTTCTAGAGATTCCACTATAGGCTACATACAGAGCAAAATGAGTGAATCTACACTCGAAAATGCATCTATATACATCTGTATGTGGTCCATACTGGAATCTCTACAAAGACATATATTTAGGAACAGGGGCAGTACATTACGCAAAATCGTAGGTGGCATGCAGGAATTCCAGTGCACTACATTAGGCTCCCTTAGAGTTCCTTCTAGTCTAGCATACAAAGTCATGGCTAGTTTATGGTACGCACACAATCGTTAATTGGTGGTTTAAATATGCGCAAGGGATATGCAATGTAGTATCATGTAGAGATGTCTGAAATTAGCCGTGTCAACTTGCAGATAGGGTTACACAATGAAAAAGTACAACATGTATGTGGCAATTTCATGGAACATCGCAAAAAAGGAGAGGCAGCTAAACCTGGGCAAACGTCGGGCCGGGCCGGGTTTCGGGCCGGGCTTGTAAAAGCCCGACCTTCATTTTTCAAGCCCGAGCCCGGCCCGAAGCCCGAAATACTCCACATTTTCGAGCCCGAGCCCGGCCCGAAATCAAGCCCGAAGCCCGAAAGCCCGGCCCGAATGCTGTTTTTTAGTACACGCACGTGCAAGCCCGGCCCGAAGCCCGAAAGCCCGGCCCGAAATACGGAAAAATTGAAGCCCGAGCCCGGCCCGAACTATCTTTCGGGCTGAAAAACAAAGCCCGAGCCCGGCCCGAATGTCAAGCCCGGCCCAGCCCGGCCCGGGTTTTTCAGGCCGGGCTCGGGTCGGGTCGTCGAGCCGGGCTGCCCATGCCCGGGTTTAGAGGCAGCGGTGAGCCTATACAGTGTGCTATGGTACGTCACTCCTCCATTGCAGTTATTTGTATGCCAGTTCAATTAGCCAAGTTTCTTAGGGACAGTTATTATGAGTTATCCTAAGAAAATAAGCACCTGTGAATATAAGCTCCATGTAATAAGCCAACCAGTTCTTTTCATTGCGTTTTCAGCTTATCTTTGGTATGATTAGTGGAAAGTCTAGATTGCATTATATATTTTTCATTTTGCTGCCCATATGGAAATTAATTTGACTTGCAAACATCACAAATTCAACCCAGTGCAATAATTATGGGAAAACAGACCATCACTATTTGCTCAAAATGCAAATACAAAGATACCATCTACTTGGCACAATATACTTTGGTCAATGTTTTCCATAGAGACCCCATTGCCTAATTTAAATGAAGAATGCATGACCCACATTTAAATGAAGAACAATTATTTATTGAAATTTGATGGTCCAAGTGGCTGGTTATTATCATATAGCAGCACCACCTGAAAGCATCATATAGCAGCAGCAGCTCATAGAAACTCATCATACAGCAGCAGCAGTCTGCAATTCATCATATACCAGCAGCAGCTCATAGCAATTCATCATATAATAGTAGCAGGAGCAGCTCATAGAAATTCATCATATAGCAGCAGCAGGAGCAGCTCATAGCAATTCATCATATAGCAGCAGGAGGGGCAGCTTATAGCAACTCATCATATAGCATCAGCAGCAGCTCATAGCAATTCATCATATAGCAGCAGCAGCAGCTCATGGCAACTCATCATACAGCAGCAGCAGCTCATATCAATTCATCGTATAGCAGCAGCAGGAGCAACTCATAGCAATGCATCATATAGCAGTAGCAGAAGCAGCTCATAGGAATTCATCGTATAGTGGATCAGAATGAAAATTTGGCAAAATATAAGACGAGATCCTCACCTTGTTGGATGAGCTCATCCTTCAACAACACCTCAAGGCCATGGCCTGGGAGGAGGGGAGGGGGAATAAGGTGCCTTCTCCTGCAGTGTGGCATCAGCTGTAGTTGTGAAGCGCCCGCCGGAGTAATGCGTTGGACGAACCACAGTGGAGCAGCTGTTGGAGACCATGAGAATGAGGGGCGGCACCAGAGGGAGGACCAGCCAGGGAGATTTTCCCCTACCCACCGGCCATGTAGCCTAGTTGTACATAGCATCTTCGAGGACCAGGCCAGATGAGACCAGTGGCGACGGCTTGCTGGAGGAACCCTAGTGCTGCAGGCAGGGGATCGGGGTAGAGGGAAAGGGGAGAGGAGATGTAAGCGGGCAGGCAATGAATGCTTGCGTGTTTGTTTTTACTTAAGGGTCAGGTGTGACACGGGCGTCAGCAGTTGCAGTTTGAGTGTAATATAGGCAGACAACAGAGTCATTTCACTATTCCCCTTCCCTTTAATTTTTAGTGAGGTTCTACCCAAAACACCCCCCTCCAAAGCGAAATTCGTTAACCCAAGCCCATAACTCAAAAATGACTTCTTTGCATCTTTTATGGCTTATTTGACAATATGCCCTGAAAAGGCGGAATCGAACTGGCCCTTAACCTGCAATTCAATTGTGCGTGCAATGATGAATCACTCCTGCCTGCTATCTGTACATTTAGGCATCATCATACATGGCATAACCTAATACATGTGCATTCCATTGTAGAATCTGGAATATGCAATGTTTATGTTAGTTCATACGTTGCACATGATGTTTAAATGCCCCTTAAATCTAGTCAGTCAAGTGATGGTCTTTAAGCCTCCTTCTTTGCTTCTTTTCTTGATATGTAAGATTTGCTCACACATCTGTTCAATTGCTTGTTTGCATCAGCCAGCCATACTAGGATTGTTTGCTTTGATTACTTGTTGTTCTTGACCTAACACTCTAACAGATCTTGTCAACGATTTAAACACTAAGGGCTGTTGTAGTGGGGCCTTGTCTAACTCATAGGTGACATAAAGGTTTGGTTATACACTACAGTAGGCTCTCCAAGAGTACCTGGAGATCTAGTTCGAAGGTATGCCTAGTTTTTACATAGTGCAGACATAGTAAATGCTCATTTCATTGTGTGCAAGTGCAAGAGATGCAGCATGTTTCATTATGTGGTGTTGTTTTGTTATAATCTCATCCTTTTGTGTTCACAGACTGGAAAGTATGCATATTTATCTTCCAAGGAGACGAGTAACTAGTTTGTGTCACCTTGCAGAGGGGGTGCAATGAAGATAAGATTGAGGATTTACAAGTACAAGATGTTAGGAAGGAGCCTTGCAAGAGAAGTAGGAGCTGCGCTGAGCCTCTTCAACCTGCTAAGGTAAGTCACTGTATGCAGCTCAACAGTTCAATTCCTTGTTTGTTCCAGGCATAGTTAATTTGCTCTTTTCAATTGCTTTATTTGTCCTCAGTTAACGAGATGCCCAAATAATCATGCCTAATGTTCGGTACTTCTATAACTATTAGTAGACATAATTAAAGGCCTTACCATTTAATTACTCTGCTGAAGTGTGCCTGAAGCTTTGAAGTCTATTAACCAACTATTATTGCATGAGGCTCACAATCTAGTTTATACTACGCTAATGATTGCATAGTTTTGCCTGCTGTAGTATGTTTGTATGAAACCCTATGTTGTTCATTATGCTCCCTAAGACTTTAACTGAGATACAGAATGGCCAACTGCTTGCTTATACGCAACGTGCTGTCTAAATTTGTAACTTGTCTGTGCTTTAGATTGGGACCCAACATCATGCTCCTCTAGTGAACTAAGAGGGATTTCTATATGCAGGCTGCATAGACTATCTTTCTTATAATTTTTAAAATATCACCTGCTTATGCTTCATGACGTGTAACATTATTGTTAGTCCTGTTTTGCCATGTAGTACACAATAGTGTCTTGCTCGCTTCACTGTTTTAACTATATTTTTGCCCTAGTCATGTGTACTTACAGAAACATTTTAGGATGAAGTGACATCAACACAAAGATCTACGAGCAGTGCAGCATGGCCGTTACCGAATGATTATGGATTGGAATTGGAATGTGCTGATGTTCTCGAGCATCAACTAGAGGTGGCAAGACAATGTGTACATGATTGTCAACATTTAATTAACAAGTTGAGACTGGACATGCAGGTATTAGATGCAGGAGTCAAACAATGAAACAAGACACTGAGGTAACCATGAAGGAATTGGAGATTTTGCAGACTGAAATTTGTGCTACCTGAATTCGGCCAATCGATTATAGTTCAAATGGAGTTAAGTTGATGCGCGTCCATGATGTATGAGCTCTATTTGCCCAGTGTATGTAATTTGTTGTTTGTGTATGCTTTATTAACACCTATGCCGAACCATAATGCCTAGTGGGTATAATCGGCTGTAATTTCTTTATTGTATAGTGTAGGATTATTCTACCTTTCTATGCCTTGATTTATTTGTTGTATAGTGTATGCTTTTTAGAGGTGATAGTATTGAGTAGGATAATTCTTTGAATATGCTATATCATTCAAACGGGGGCCAACTCGCCCGACCATGGCCCTTCACGGGTCGTACGATCCCATGGGTCATGTATGGGCCATCGGATCCATGGGCCTTCAATTGGCCGTCGGACCCATGGGCCTTCATTGGGTTGTCGGCTCCATGGGCCTTCAGTGGGTCGTCGGTTCCATGGGCCTTCAGTGGGCCGTCAGATCCATGGGCCTTCAATGGGCCGTCGGATCCATCGGCCTTCTACGTGTCGTAGGATCCATGGGCCTTCTACGTCTCGTAGGATCCATGGCCCTTTTAAGGGCCGACTCATTTATGGGTATTGTACGGGCCTTTAATGGGCCGTAGACGGGCCTTTAATGGAAATCATACGTTTTATGGACTGACCATAACGGGCCGTTAATAGGCCATATTTTGTGATGCTATGAAAATGGCCCAACATATTAACGGTCCACAAATGGGCCGACTGTAACGACGGGCTGAATTTGGCCCACAAGCAGAAAATGACAGTAACGGGTCGTAAGTAACCGAATGCTGCAAATGAGCCCAAGAATAAATGGGCCCTCAAAAGGCCGAAAGATAACTTGGGCTGGAAACGGCCCAATTGAATAACGGGCCGTTAATGGGTATAAAGTGATACACTGTTCATTACGGGCCGGTTTCACCACGGGCCGTTTTTGGGTGTAAAGTGATACACTATTCATTACGGGCCAGTTTCAACACGGGCCTTTAATGGGGCAATAGTTACAAAGGGCCTCATATGGGCCGAAAGACGTCATGGGCCATACATGGGCCAGAAGTGAAAATGGTCTGGAATCATATTGGATGGCCCAGATGACGCTACTGGGCCTAATATGGATAGGGCGTAACGGGCCTTGGGTTAGCGGGCTGTAAATGGGCTATACACGAACAGACCGTTAACAGGCTTTCCATGGGCCGGCCCGCCACCTTTTGACCAAGTCAAACGGGCCGGCCTTTTCACAGGAATGGGCCACTGTTGGGCCGTGCCACGTGTCGACGTATCATAGGCGCCTTCTATCCAATGAGTGGATGACATCTGTCCCAACGATGAGCCGACACGTGTTTCCTCTAGCCAATGATAATTTTACACGTGGAAAATCCCCATTGGTCGGGGCTGTTAACGGGTTATCGGATCCAAAACCCGACCCGATAGCTTAACGGCGTTCCGTTATGGTGGATGCCACGTGTAGGTCACCCTTGACGAAAGGACTTCTGTGATGCGCGATTTATCGTCATGGAAGTGGACACTTCCGTGATGATAATTTTGGTAATGTCATGGAACACTTCTACGATAGCACAGGTATGACTATCTTGATTCTGTCATAAATTTGTCATGGATGTACATGCATCACAGAAAACGCGACCTACTGTGACAAACACATATCATCACGGAAGTGTATTCTTTTTGTAGTGCAAGAATTTTAAATTTATCTATGTTCCTAAGAACAAGGGTGTCACATCTAGTAATGGAAATGAAGATCTTAAAATGATTAGTGTTCACCCCAATTTTGCTAATTTGATAAAGAAACCCATATATGCGAATAAATTCCTAAACTTTGTTCCTAGGAGTGTGATCATTAAAAATATGTATGTTAGGACTCCTAGGAAGTATGGATGCGCGATTGAGTAGTTGGAAACCAAAGATGACAACACTTAAAACTATGCATTACGCTAGCTGGGAGGCAACTCAATAGTTATATTATTGTTCTTGTTTCTTTTTCTGTTTTCTTGTGTGCACACAATTATGCTACTGTTATGGTTGTGTTCTTGTGTTTAAGTTAGTGTTTTTTCCAAGTAAAGCCTTTGGGATAATTTGGATGATAGTTGATTTGATTATGTGAAAGAACCTTTGGAATCTTGCACAACATGAGGATTGGGCTCACCTTTTCTTTGCTTGCAATTTTAGCCAAAGGGTTTGGAACTATCTTGGGTTTTCTTGGACTGTTCAACCGAACCAAACCACATATGATATGGCACAAGCAGCTAGGAAGGATTTTGGTCACCCTTTCTTCTCTGAGGTTGTTTTCACTACTACTTGGAATATTTTGATACAAAGGAATGGGAGATCTTTAGAAATGTACAACCTTCATTTACAGCTTGGAGAAGAAACTTTATACATGACATCTCTCTTCTGTCTCACAGGATTAGATGTAAATTTAAAGATGGTTTTCTAGCTTGGATAGCTAAACTTACTTAGTCTTTCTTTTGTAAGTATCTATTAACTTCTTTGTACATGTGTAAAGTTGTAACTTATCTTCTTTTAATTAATAAAGGACTGTGAGGCTGTTGCCTTGCAGTACATAGTCAAAAAAATTATGTGAAAGAACAGAAACTTTTGCGCCTAGTAGCAGCATTGTTTAAATTCACTGGGCACGCTTTTGATCTGAAATTTTTACACAGGATTTATATACAAATTGTCCATGTTTTCCTAGTTTTTCATAATTTTTTGAGTTATAGAAGTATGGTCAATATTCAGATTACTACAGACTGTTCTTTTTTTACAGATAATGTTTTCGTTGCATTGTTTACTTGTTTTGATGAAACTATGGATTGTATCAGGGAGTATAGGCCATGGAGAAGGTATAATACAGTAGTTATAATGCAATAATAAAATATGAATGGTTTACAATAGTAACTAAAGTTGGAAATTTGGTTGTTATACTAATGGATCTCACGAAGGTTTTTGTTGAGTTTTGTGTGCTGTAGTTTTCAAGTTTTGAGTGAGATCACGACGGATGAAGGAATAAGGAGTGGCAAGATCCTAAGCTTGGGTATGCCCGAGGCACCCTTGGTAATATTCAAGGACTCCCAAGCGACTAAGCTTGGGGATTCCCTGGAAGGCATCCTCTCTTTCTTCTACCAATCATCTGTAATATTACTTGGAGCTATATTTTTATTCATCATATGATATGAATTTTGGTTGGAGCATCGTATATTATATGCATCTTTGATTTGTTTGCTTTTTAGTTTGTCCCAATCATCTTTGCTGAACACACCTATTTGAGAGGGACACACAATTTTTGTGATTTGTTAGAATATTCTATGTTCTTCACATATATCTTTTGAGCTAGGCAGTTGCTCTAGTACTTCACTTATATCTTTTAGAGCACAAGGGTGTTTATACTTTGAGGAAACAGTTGCACTCTCTTGATTCACTTATGCACAAGTTATAAATTTGGTCCTAATATGATGCATATCCAAGAAGGATATAATAAAAACTTTCATGTAGATCACTGAATTTGATAAGTTTGATTCCTTGCAATAGTTTTGCGATAAGGTGATGATAATATGTGCGTTGTACAAGTGAGTAATTATGTTTTAGTAAGAATATTGGTGTTAAGGTTTTTGATTCCCAATGCATGCACATAAAGTCAATAGTTATGCAACAAAGTTATATCCTACTTATGGTGCATTATTAGGTGTTAGTTATTCTCAATGCATGTTTATGACCGTTTTTGTTTTGTGATTGGTCGCTTCTCAATCTATTTGCTAGCCTTCATTTGTACTAAGAAGGAATGCTGCTTGTGCATCCAATTCCTTGTTCCTAAAGTTTTGCCATATGAGTCCACTGAACCTACCTATATGTGGTATTCACATGCCGTTGCAAGTAAATTTGCATGTGCCAACTCTAATCATTCATATAATTATCCATTTTGTGTGCCTGTACCGCTCATGAAGTAACATGGGGTAGACAATATCTTTATTGCTAGATGAGTTGTTCTCATGACACTTGTCATTGCATGAGAAAGGGGCTGATAGGGATGCGCAGTCCAATAATGAATCAAAATAAAAATATATGAAATAAACTCCCCCTTGAAATTTGAAAGTTTGTAAGGCTAGCTAGCTACGGCTAGCTATGGATTGTGAAAGAATGGTGGAGGGGGAGTAAAACTTCATTTTTTTTTGTTTGGGAACCATCTATAATGTGTCTAGCATGGAGGATATTGGAAACTTTCGATCATGATGTTGAGAGGAAAAGCATGCCTCTCAAAATAATTTATCTCTGTTTTAAGCTTTGAGCTCTGGCACCTCTACAAATCTCTGCTTCCCTCTGCGAAGGGCCTGCCCATTTTATTTTTATTTTTATTCATCACCTTCTCTTATAAGCACCAACTGGGGAGCACTACAGTCATACTTGTGCATTGGGTGTAGTTAATATTGAGTGTGCTTCATGAATGGATCAACGATTGAGCATGACGGGCTAGGGATAACGTTCTTTAGCATTGATATTTTGAAAGACATGATTGTTTGTTGGTATGCCTGAGTATTTATGTCTTTATGTGAAACTATAGGCTATTGATTTGAATCATTCAGATCTCAATATTGATGCCACAAAAGAAAGATTACATGATAAATATGATAGGTAGCATTCCACGTAAAAAAAATTGTTTTTATTATTTACCTACTCGAGGACGAGTAGGGATTAAGCTTGGGGATGCTTGATACGTTTCCAACGTATCTATATTTTTTTATTGTTCCATGCTATTATAGTATCAATATTGGATGTTTATTATGCAATTATATGCAATTATATATATCATTTTTTGGGACTAACCTATTAACGTAGTGCTCAGTGCCAGTTGCTATTTTTTTGTATGTTTTTGGATTTTTAGGAAATCAATATCAAAAAGAGTCCAAACACTATGGATCAATTTTTTTGGACCAAAGGGGACCCTAGAAGCTTCGAGAGAAGACCTGACGAGCCATGAGGGAGTGACAAGCTTGGGAGGTGCACCCCTAGGCTTGTGGGCCCCTCGTGGCACCTCTTGACCTAATTCGAACACTATCTATACCTACTAATAAAAGAAATGTGTATTCTTAGTCCGTCATGCTATTTTATAGGAAACTCCCTGATGTTTCTGACATTAAATCTGCAGTACATATCAAATGTTTTTTAAAATACTCATACTCATATCTTATAAATCGTAACACCAAATTTAACGTGTTATATATGGAATTTGATTAGAAAAATATGCAGAATCTGAATATGATATATTTTACCTGTTAACCATTTAAAAAAATACTATCTAGGGTGCAATCTTAATCAACATTGCATTATCCGTCTTTCTTTCATATCGATACTGACCCGGATTGTGGATGAACATCTCAGCAAATCAGGATTGGAAAATACTACCTAGGGTGCAATCTTAATCAACATTTCATTATCCGTCTTTCTTTCATATCGGTACTAATCCAGATTGTTGATAAACATCTTAGCAAAATCAGGATTGGAAACGAAATTGAAGATCACTTGCCCGTTTCTTTATACGTATTAAATCTACATGCAAGCCATGTCTAAATAGAAGACATGTGGAATCTTGAACTTCCGCTTTTGTAGGCAAAGACCATCTTTGTTTGGACCGTAGCTACAAATACTCAGATGATAGACCATTTTTGGTAAATTAAGAGTGTGTGTTATTTTTTTCTCCCGTTGCAACGCACGGGACCTTTTGCTAGAAAATTCTCAAATATTCCCCCTAAATCAGAGAGCCACCCGAAACACTTTTTCCGTCGCCACAAGTTTCTGTTCTCGCGAGATCCCATCTGGAGGCCTTCTCCGATACTCCGCCGGAGGGGGAATCGATCACAGAGGGGCTCTACATCATCCTTGCTACCCTTCCGATGATGTGTGAGTAGTCTACCATAGACCTACGGGTCCATAGGTAGTAGCTAGATGGCTTCTTCTCTCTCTTTGATCTTCAATACAATGTTCTCCTTGATGTTCTTGGAGATCTATTCAATGTAATCAATTTTTGTGGTGTGTTTGTTGGGATCCGATGAATTGTGAGTTTATGATCAGATTATCTGTGAATATCATTTGAGTCTTCACTAAACTCTTTTATGCATGCTTATTATAGCTTTTTATTTCTCTCCGATTTGGCAAACTAGATTGATTTTTCTTGCAATGGAAGAGATGCTTTGTAATGGGTCCAATCTTGCGGTGCTCAATCCCAGTGACAGAAGGGTACGTGACACATATTTGTATCGTTTCCATTAAGGATAAAAGGATGGGGTTTATAATATTGATTGATTTTACTTTGTCTACATCATGTCATCTTGCTTAAAGCGTTACTCTATTCTTTATGAACTTAATACTCTAGATGCATGTTGGATAGTTGTCGATGTGTGGAGTAATAGTAGTAGATGCAGGAAGGAGTCGGTATACTACCTTGGATGTGATGCCTATATACATGATAATTGCCTTAGATATCGTCATGATTATTCGGTTTTCTATCAATTTCCCAACGGTAATTTCTTTACCCACTGTATGATATTTTCAAGAAAGAAGCCTCTAGTGAAAATTATGGCTCCTGGGTCTACCTAAATCATATATTAAAATTCAAAAATACCTTGATGCAATTTTATTTACTTTATTTTATTTTATGTTTTTACTTATCTATTTATCACTACCAGATTTAATCCTTGCAATTAACCGCCAAGGGATTGACAACACCTTGTTTGCGTTGGGTGCAAGTATCTGTTACTTTTTTGTGTAGGTACTACTAACGAGTTGTTGCATGGTTCTCCTACTGGATTGACAACCTTGGTTTTTCTAAATGTGGGAAACACTTATCTTTATTGTACTACATCATCCTCTCCTTTTCGGGAAAATCCCAACGCAACTCACAAATAGCATTGGTCAAGTTGCTAGCGCGGGCTCCTGCCCTACTACTTGACTGGCAGTACTCCACCGCATACAAGGGCGCCATGAGGGTATAGGATGGTGTTAGATTGCAGCTCCCCAACATGGACTTGGGCTTGATCGTGCACGGCTCAGCCGAGTATCCTATACCGAAGCCCTAGTCTGTGGAGGTCGGAGCGGAGGCCGAGTATGCTGTGGACGCCTGCAAGCTGGAGCGAATACTTAAGTAGTGTTCTGCTAAGGAGGAGGATGAGTAGGCCTCATATAATTGTAAACAATGTAACTGTAGCATATGTACTATCGTACTTTTGTTTTCTTGTTTATTATGTGTGTCTCTTGCCTGTGTTGGACAAGCATCCAAGTTAGCTGTCTAGAAATGCGACCTCGTTGCACCGAAAGCGTCAACGTGATTATGGGAGGCCCCTATTTGAGCCCAGCAATCATAGAATGATTGTAAATTGTTGAAGGCATTTTGGTTATGGTAGTATTCTTAGCTGGTTTGAATATAGGCGTTGCAGAACTCAGAGGCAAAAGAGGAGGGGTGACCGTAAGCCTTACCACGTGGGTGATCTTCTTGGGAGGAAGGCTCCGGTGCGCGTTGTACTGTGATACATCCCCTTAGCAAGATTTGAGTGGTTGTTGGATATAGCTCCTATAAGGGCTGGGGTGGTACGACAAACGATGCAGCCCCTCAACCCATCTCATAGAAGGATCTCTCCAACTCCTCTCAACCTTAACACGACGTGGTCAATACAAGCTGCTTTGGAGTACCATGGAGCATGGATGGAAAGTTTGATTTGATCAGGGTGCTAAGGTGTATTTATAATGTCATCGCATCAATTCTTTATATGACAAGGCAGAGGGTAGTAAAAGCTTTTATTTTGTTGTTTGATAGTTTGTTCATGAAACAAATCTAATGTATGGAATGTAAAAGAGAAGGGGAAAATTGGCGTAGCCTGCATCGCACCACTATCCATGTGGCTTCTCATGATCTGGTTTCTGCCTTCGGCCTCCTAGCCTCATGCCCCTCCTTCATGCCAACTGGAGCATGACGGGTCTGTTGGTGGCTCATGAGCGGTTGCAGCTGGGTTGCCGTTCTTCTGCTTATTGGAGTGCTCAGAGAAGACATCTCTGCGTTCTTGTTCGTCTTCCGGTAGTCGGCCTCTGCTTGCTCCAGGTGGGCGACCTCCACTGCGTGTGCGTTCTTGCTGTCGTTGGAAACGGTGATTACCCCGTCCGGGTCGGGCATCTTTAGCTTCATGTAGGCATAGCATGGTATAGCCATGAACTTGACGAACGTCAGTCTTCCCAGGAGGGTCTGATATCTTCCTTCGAAAGGGACCACCTCAAAAGATAGCCTTTTGGCCCCGAAGTTGTCCTCCTTGCCAAAGATGACCTCCAGTGTGATTTGAACGAGCGGTTCGGCCTTCTTCCCTGTGACGATGCCATGGAAATGTGTTGATGAAGGCCACAAACCTATTATGAGGAGGCTCATTTTCTGTAGTGTTATAGCATACATGATGTTGAGGCCGGATCAGCCATCCATGACAACTTTAGACAACTAGAAGCCCCTAATGATGGGGTCGACGACGAGAGCATTCCTTTCAAGTTGGGTATATAGCCTAGGACATTGTATGATTCGACCAGTCCAGTAGCTGGGGTACTCCAGGAATGAGAGCATATACCTCCCATAGGGTTTGCTTCTGGGCCCTTTTGGACTTCGGGCCTCAGAAGATCATGTTTACAGTGTGCGTATCAGATCTTTCCTTTCGGCCTCCTCTTGGAGTCCTTTGGGAGGTCGCGTGTATGTGGCGACCATCCTCGCTGTCTGAGACGTCTGATTTTCTCGTTGAGGTGGCACTCCCATGTTGAGTGCAACACTTTGTAGGATCCATGGCTCTTGTATCTGCAGGGGTCGCTCATGATCGTCTCGTATGTGTGAGACGTGTGCCTTGGCATGCGATCGTGCTTGCTTCTTTTGTCGCTCGGTTGACCGGTCACTTGTCTGGTTGCTGCCGCCAGTGGCTGTTCCTTCCGTTTGTGACCGTGGCTGTTGCCATGCATGGTGCGACCTCCTTTGCCTTGCGCTCTAGTCAGTCCCTCTGGTTGCTTGTGGTGGCGACCAGCGCGAGTAGTTTCCTCACTTGTGGCGAAGACGTTTGTAATCATCATGAGGGCTAACATGTCGGACAGTTGTCCTTGCGCCGCCTTTCTTTTGATCTTGTTCCTCGCCATGGGGTCTAGTGCTCCGCTGACGAATGCTTCGATGGCTATTCCTTCAGAAATGTTTTGCATTGTATTTTTTTCCTAAGCCAACGAGCGATGAAGTCACATAGTGGCTCCTCTTCTCCTTGTGTTATACTCCTAGGCAAAGCCGGTCTGGTCCTCTTTTGGTGAGGCCGGTTCGTTGTTTGCGTCGTCGTGGTCGGACAATGACAGTAGGTCTGGCATGTCGACGCTGCAATCTAAAACCATTTCATTGACGAAACAATCTTCGGGTGCATGGTCAGTGTGGCAGTTGTCACACACCATGGCAACGACATGCACGTTCTTCTGAATTTGTTGGTGCAGCCTGTGCTGGTATGCAGCCCCTACATTCTTTAATCCGAACAAGAAGCCATTGGTAAGGCCTGGAGCCAAGGTCGTCGGGACCAGGACCTCACCGCGTGTCCTGCGTCGGACATGTGGTAGGCACAATTGTAGGTCGCCGTTGGTGACAAAAGCGATGTTGCCGATGTAGATGGTATGCGAGGGACGAACCGATGGGTTGACGTAGATCCCGTCCCGCCTCGTCGGCGGTAAATTTCAGGGAGCCAAAGGTCAGGCTTTCCCCCGGTGGTAGGCTGCCGGAAACAGAAGAAGATCCGATCCATGATCGGTCTCGAGCCGGCGCTGCCCGTGCCTGGATCGCCAACTGACGGAGCAAATTCCCGTCAGATCCTTTGGTAGGGTCCAAGCGTAGCCGGAAGCCATGGATCAGAGGCACAAGGGGTTTATCCATGTTCAGCCTCGGGAGAGTAATACACATGTCGTGCTGGTTTTGATGATTTATAGTGGACGGATACCTCCTCGTGGGAGGGGTTAAAATGGTGCATGAATTTTCTACCGAGACTTCTCCTATCTGAGAATAGATGATGAATGAGAACCCTAGACCTCCCTTTATATAGATAGGAGATCCGCCTTTGCATACATATAATCCATCACATCCATATCAAATTTCAATCTATCTATACTATATCGATCATCGATCCAATATTTTGCATCAGCGTGCACACACGTGCATATGCAATTGATCATATATCCATAAATATAAAAAATCATCTATATCAACCATCGATACTAAAACAAATATAACTATTATTAAAACGCACATATATATATCTAGATCCACACATATGCATGCCAACGTTATATAGAAAAAAGAGAAAAATCCCTATAGATATGGGACCGACATCGACTGATGTTCTTACTTAATTACCTCAGTATGTAGGTCGACCGATGATAGTCTGAGAGCGATGAGTAGCGGCGGCAGTGGAAGGGACGAGAAGGAGCATTGGCGCGGTGGGAGGCGAAGAGGGCACCATCGGCGGTGGCGTGCTCGATCGTGTGCGGTAGCGGCCATGATTTGGTGACCAAAGTGCCGGGCGCGTGGCGGCGACAACTTATAACCCAAATGTAAGCCGAGTGTAAATACACAGACGGCTTAAAGCATTAAGCCGAGCACCCATGTTTTTAGTCTTGTTGAGGATATTGTTAACTGGTAACTACTCGGTTAGCTGTAGAGTAGGGGGTAATAGGATAATCAACATGTTAATCAATTAATCATATGATTTATCAATTTATCGGCTACTCGGTGACCCTACAAGTAGGGAATAATCGGCAAGTTAACTGGTTAATGGGACGAATTCTTGAACATGAGTTTTTACACTCGGCTTAGAGCATCTCCAGCCGTTGGCCCACCTAGGAGGCCTGAAATCCGCCTCCTGGGGGCGAGCCGGCGCAAAACTCGGCACTGCGGGCGATTGGGTTCCCAATCGCCGCCCCCAGGCGCCGATATCGGCCCATTTGTTTCGCAAAGCGCCCGCTTTTCGGCCCATTTTCGGTGACAAATCGGCCTAATATCGGCGCAAATCAGCCATTGTTCGCCATGGTCGGGCACAAATTCAACACAAGTAATTTTTTATCACATAGTTCATTACCGAAAATCAATTGAAATAAAATAGTTCAACAACAAATAATTCAATACAAATTAAGTTCAACAAATAAAAACTCTTATTTCATCACACGTCGAGCTAGGCACCGTTGCCCTTGAGCCTCCATGGGTGCTCCACTAGATCGTGATGCGGTTGTTGATGCACCTGTGGGTCTCGGATCTCCTGACGCATATTGAGGAAGGCAGTCCAGGTTGTCGGTAGCTGGTGATCAACTTGCGCAAGAGGACCCTGCCTGTAATATGGTTCAGTGTCAAACACTCGCTCTTCCTGCTTGCTCTCAATGATCCTGTTGTGCAAGATGACGCAACAAGTAATGATCTCCCACATTTGATCTTTCGACCAGGTCTGAGCAGGGTACCGAACAACAGCAAATCGAGATTGGAGCACACCAAATGCCCGCTCGGCATCCTTCCTGCAAGCCTCCTTGTCGTGGAATTAACACGACATATGTCCTTAGTGTCAGGACTTAGTCGCGAGGTCAACGCATCTATGTGGTAGCTTGAGAAGGGTTGATCGGGACAAGAGACGCAACACACAAGACAAGAATTTAGATAGCTTCGGGCCCCGGGAAACATCATCCGATAATAGCCCTACACGCTGTTTGTGGCTAGGTCTCATTATGCTCATGGGAGTCGTCGTAAACCGGCTCTTCTCTAGTTGTATCTAGCCCTAGAGATTGTTTCTTGTCCTTCTCCCCCTTTGGGGAGGCCTGCCCCTCCTTATATATGTTGAAGCAGCGGGTTACATGTGGAGTCCTATTAGGATTAGGACTAGTCTATTACAAGTGGAATCCTAGTCTGCCCCATTAAAGGAAAACTCCTGATAACTTTCCTCGCAAACCGGCCCACCAGAGTATAATCCGGCCTGCTGGGCCATGGGCCTTGTTGTCCGTATGATCCGCCCATCGGGTCTCTAGTGAGTCGCAATGTCCAGGTGGGTTATATGGGGACAATTGCATTTTTTGCCCCTAGTTGGTTGCTACCCACATGTTTTGCCCTTACTTTTCGAGCTTGCTCAGTTTTGCCCTTACTTTTTCTATTGAAGTCCCTAGAATGCCCTTTGACCATTTGACCAAAACTTTGAAAATTCACAACTAATTCACACGAACTCAGTAAAATGCAAATAAGATAACGAAATGTTCAGATAAACATTACCTTTATGGGCATATCATTTGCATTCGGGACAAAAGCATCATTTAAACTACCCGAGGTAATTAATGTTATTAACATCATTAAAATAAATAGGTATAAATAATATTTTTTTCATGAATAAAAATTACATGCAAATGTAGGTGATGTTTTCTGAACATCATGATAACTTATTTGCATTTTTCTGAGTTTCTATCAACTTGTTATGAATGTTCTAACGACTTTGACCATTATTTGGAAACTTCATAACAAGTTGATATGAACTCAAGAAAATGCAAGTAAGGTATAAGGATGTTTAGAAAACATAACCTACATTTGCATATAAGTTTTATTCACGAAAAAAATAATGTTTATACCTATTTATTTTTAATAATGTTAATAACATTAATTACCTTGGGTAGTTTAAACGATGCTTTTGCCCTGAGTGCAAATGATATGCTCATAATGGTAATGTTTATCTGAACATTTTAATATCTTATTTCCATTTTTATGAGTTCATATGAATTAGTTATGAATTTTTAAAGTTTTGGTCAAACGGTCAAAGGGCATTCGAGGGACCTCGATGGAAAAAGTAAGGGCAAAACTGAGCAAGCTCAAAAAGTAAGGGCAAAACCCGTGGGTAGAAACAAACTAGGGGTAAAAATGCAATTGTCCCTATATGTAAACCGCCATGTCCGGGGGGATCGCCAGTGAATCGCCAAGCTCTAGCCGGGTCTGTGGTGAATCGCCAAGTCCGGCCGGGTCATACCGCGGGGTATATCCCCGACATTAGCTCCCGGTTTAATTTGGATTTATTCATTTTAAACTGATCTGCAACATAAACACAAGAACAAATTTGGCAGCTTGTGCTCCAGCTTAAATATTCTTATAAACTGGCGCTTGATCATCTTTAAATCCTTGTCATTTCTTCCTTCTAGAAAATCTGGGTCAGTAGACCAGCTTCACAATCAATTTTCTTGTAGAAGAAATATTGTAAATAAAGAATCCATTTGACTCGGCCTGCAATGCTCTGACTTGACAAAAATATTGGTCTTCAAATATTCAACTCACATTCAGCCGGCTTGAAGATGTAGAACTTTCCAATCTGTGATTTCCAAAATCGCCGGGTTATAAAAACTGATAATTCCGGGTCATGATTGTTTACAATGCCGGTTCATGATTATTGATGACGCCGAGTCATAATTGCAGTTAACATCAAGCTTGAAAAATATACCTCTTATATGCCTATCACTTGTAGCCCCCAATTCTTAAGAAGGGAACATAGTAACAGCTTAAGACTTGCTTCAATATGAATGTCACAACCTTGAAGAAATCCGATTTTTTCATCTCAACCCTTAGTCATAAACTAAGTATTCCACATATGTAGTCCCCAAGTGTCGGGTTGTCATGCTTGCAGCAACCTAGGACTTGAAATTGCCTTATGCTCATAAAAACTTCAACCAGTATAGCCCCCAAGGGTCGTGTTATTATGCAATAATGAGCAGGGACTTTGTAAATATAATCATGTAAACTTTGAACAGCAATGGTGTAGCCTCCAAGGGTCGGCTCAGTAAGATAATATTGAGCTAGGACTTGATATATACTTCAATGAAAATAACATCATATGATGTAACCCCCATCATGGGGCTTGAATCCAAGTCCACAAGGTTAAGAGCCTTGTGCTTTACCAACTGAGCAATGGACCTTTCAATATAATGGTTTTAAGACTTGTGTACCTTGAATTTTTGACAGAAGCAATTGGTAGCGCCCAAGGGCCGGCTCATTATAATGTGATGAGTCGGGTCTTCAATAAGATGAACAAAAAATGACTTTGCATTAGCCCCCAAGTGTCATGGTGCATGCTTCCAGCGACATGAGACTTGCATATTTAATGTAATCTCAACTTGAATAATGTAGCCCCCAAGTGTCGGGTCGTAAGCCTGTAGCAACTCAGGACTATTCCTTCAATTGTAGAATAAATCATATACATTGATAATATGATAGCCATTGCGCTAAAGCAACTTTGAAAACCTTAATCGTAATACTGGTTATTGATAACCATAAAAAAATCCAGCCATGTTGGCTATTAAAGATTTGAATAATATACCCAATGATTTATAAGCGCATGATTCTAATGGCGCAATCCAAATATATACTGGCGACTTATAGTCCAAAACCATTCTGGGTTAATAAACGCCGGTTATTTATAATTATGCTTTATTCAACCTATTTCTGCATACAACAAGTTTAAAGTGTCCTGGCGGTTTATCGCCGGACGGGTCATAATGCCCAACATATAACCCGGGTTTATAACCAAGGCTGCAAGGATAATGAAATATATTATACCTGTGATATTGAATCACATCGTTGGTTTACCAACTTTCTTGTAGTAAGGGTGATAACCCAAATCTGGAGTACTGATGACTCCCATCATGCTTTGCTGGTAATTCCCACCATGCTTTGCTGGTTTATAATGAAGCCATGCCGGGTTATAATAAACACCGGAGTGATCATCCTCGCGACTTATAGTCAAAGCCAGGTCGGGTTAACAAACACCGATTTATAGTTGGTTGTGTACTAACAACTTATATTTGAAAGTCAAGCCGGGTTAACAAACACTGGATTATATCGATGACTTATAGTCAGGCCGGGTCAATATACGCCAGTTTATCATAAAACCTTATCAAAGGAGAAAAGACTTTAAAAAGCAAATGAAAACTTGTACTCGAGGCTTTTCAAGGGCTGCCAGGCCCAAATTCGAGGCTTTTCATGGGCTGCCAGGCCACTGAGTTAAACCATTTTACAAAGCCTTTTAAGATGGACCTCACATTAATCAATCATCGTTTTAACTTTGACAAGTTCAGGGTCTCTATAAGATTGACTTGTCAAACGTTTAACGGGTCATACCAGGATTACCTGGACGGAGTGGCTTACTTGATGAAGGCAGGTTAACCCGTGTTTTTAGGTGAATACACATGGCTTCCAAGCCTGGCTCGATAGCCTATTACAAGGGTCCTTTCAAACTCTTTGTTGCTTTGCACAAAGAGCCCCCAAGTAACATTTGGAGTTGTGCTCACTGGGTGCCTATGTTTGAGTTGTGCTTAGCAACAAACTCTCTTTGGCCCCTTGGGTGTGAAGCTCCCAAGCTTTGTTTTGTAAAAATGGCGTGTAAGCCGGATTTGAAGGGTAATCATAGCTTCGCTTTAATGAGCAGGACAACCCCCATGTGATATATTTCTGAGTTGTGCTTGCCGGGTGCCTATGTTTGAGTTGTGTTGTGCAACAAACTCTCTTTGGCCCCTTATGATAATATTGGCTTGATAGCCAGATTACCGAAGTAACCAGAGTTTTTCTCTTATGATAATATTGGCTTGATAGCCGCATCAAGAGGGTAGTAATGCTATGTTCTCTTTGGTAAATACACATATGTTTGAACAGGAAGTCCCCAAGTGATCATATGAAGATGAGCCCATAAGGTAGGATACCTATGTTTGAACCGCGCGTCAGGGCAGCAGGTCCTCTTCGGCAACCTTTAACTTTTCGCAAGAGATAAATTCGTCTTCAACTAGAAATTCTTAAACCGGATATTGAGAGCTTCAAAGCTTTGTGGGAGATATCTTTCCCTTGAGCCGGATTTTAAACCGGAATCCTTCTTTTTAAGCCGGCCATTTTCTGACGGCCTTTAAATTTGCACCAATATGGCGGTTTAGGGTCCTGCATTAAATAACTTTGCAAGCCATAGTAATTGCTCTTCTAAAGAAAGCAATATATAATAAATATATACTGGATGGATTTCACCTAATATGTTAGGCCAGTATTTATCTTCCACGGAGTTGATGATCAGTTGATCACCATGGTGAAACGGCGCGGTAAACCATGCGAACGGGCAAGTGAGCCGCATTGTGTTGATATATGCCAAACCGCGGAGGCGGACGGAAAAACAACCGCAACATTAGAGGCAGTATGGACGCGGGCGAGTCGCTACCGCTCTTCCAGTGACCAAATGTCCATAAATAATATCATAAACCAGAGTAGTTGTTCTCAAAAGAAAAAAAGCTGATACGTGCTACTTAGAATAGTCCGGACAGAAATCACCTGATGTATTTGGACCTTACGATCCTCATCGGTGTTCGTTAGCCAACCCGGCACGATGAATAGACTGGACCGCAGGGAGGATAGTAAACGACCGTAGCATCAGAGGCAGCGCAGACACATGAGTTGGCCGTAGTG
The DNA here is from genome assembly GCF_018294505.1 of Triticum aestivum. Classification (NCBI taxonomy): domain Eukaryota; kingdom Viridiplantae; phylum Streptophyta; class Magnoliopsida; order Poales; family Poaceae; genus Triticum; species Triticum aestivum. The sequence goes on from NC_057798.1 coordinate 152,880,415, forward strand.
TGTTAAGCCGGCGCAGACGAGCAAGTTGTACTCCTTGTTGTAAACCATACGGGCGAGTCATATCATTGTCATGTTGATTTAAATCGGGCCATAGAAACGGCGGTTTGCATATATATTCCTCAAGCATCATGGCACACTCACATGCTAGCGCATGATAATGGTGGCACGGGCTATACATCCATGACACGAGCATCGCACGTGCAATGGACAATTGTCCTGCATAAACAATATTGCAGACCAAGGCAAAGATAAACTTGTTTTTTGACAAAAAAAATATATGCTAATAACACAAACTTGGATGGATATCACCTGGATGCCAAATGATCTTTATGTGGTCCATAAATAAACTTATATATGGAGGCCCATCAATGGCGTGGATGGGCATATCCCTACCGCCAGTAACAATAGATGACCCTGAGCTTTTGAACCGAAACATTTTGATAGTCCGGCCGGAACTTTTTGATAATCCAGAACTTTTGAACCGGAAGCTCTTGATAACTCGGAACTTTTTGATAATCCGGCCGGAACTTTTAATAATCTAGAACTTTTGAACCGGAACCTCTTGATAACCCGGAACTTTTTTGATAATCCGGCTGGAACTTTTGATAATCCAAAACTTTTGAACCAGAACCTTTTGATAAGCCAGAACTTTTTGAACCGGAACCTTTTGAGCCGAAGTTTTTCCGTAACCTAAGTCAGAACCCTTTGGCGACTCGAACAGAACCTTTTGGTGATTCGGCTGGAACTCTTGGGCGATTCGGACGGAGCCTTTTGTCGAGGCGGTCGGAACTTTTTTTTCCGATTCAGACGGAACCTTTCGTCGAGGCGGTCGGAACTTTTTTGCCGTTTCAGATGGAACCTTTCATCGAGGCGGTCGGAACTTTTTGCCGATTCTGACGAAACCTTTCGTCGAGGCGGTCGGAACTTTTCAATGATCCGGCAAGCACTTTCCGTCGCATCAGAACCTTTCGATGAGCCTGTCGGAACTTTTTCGGCGAGCCAACTGGAACTCCACGAGTCAACCGGAACTTCTTCAATAAGCTGGGCGGAGCTTCTCGATCCCTGGGATAGCGCTTGTCGGTGTCAAAACCGGCGGATCTTGGGTAGGGGGTCCCAAACTATGCGTCTAGGCGGATGGTAACATGAGACAAGGGACACGATGTTTTTACCCAGGTTCGGGCCCTCTCGGTGGAGGTAAAACCCTACTCCTGCTTGATTAATATTGATGGTATGGGTATTACAAGAGTTGATCTACCACGAGATCAGAGAGGCTAAACCCTAGAAGCTAGCCTATGGTATGATTGTTGTTCGTCCTATGGACTAAAACTCTCCGGTTTATATAGACACCGGAGAGGGCCAGGGTTACACAGAGTCGGTTACAATGGGAGGAGATCTTCATATCATATCGCCAAGCTTGCCTTCCACGCCAAGGAAAGTCCCATCCGGACATGGGACGAGGTCTTCAATCTTTTATCTTCATAGTCTGGGAGTTCGGCCAAAGGTCATAGTCCGGCCATCCGGACACCCCCTAATCCAGGACTCCCTCAGTAGCCCCCGAACCAGGCTTCAATGACGACGAGTCCGGAGTGCAAATTGTCTTCGGCATTGCAAGGCGGGTTCTTGTCCAGCTCCATATACTTGTAGAATAGTGTCCGGCTTCTGATAAATGATGCGCTCCTTGGCTTCCACGTCCAATAAAGGCCATCTTCCACATGTCGAACGAATGCGAAAAGCCAGGGTATTTTTACATTTCCCCCCCTAGCTGCTCAAATAAGCTGCCTATATAAAAAGAGACGAGGATCTAGATCCGAACCACACCATCTCCCCTTCGCAAACTTTCATCAGAGCGCTTCTGACCAGAAAATCCATTCCATCATGGACAGCCGACGCGGCTCCTCTTCTCGCGCTCCCAGCCCCAAGCCTGGGGATTGGGAGAGATGCTCCGTCCCGCATAGCAAGCTAGTAGTGCTTCAATCCAAGGGGCTACTCCCCCCCCGTCATATGTGGTCCCAGTTTGATCTGGGATTGTCACCTATGGCGGCGGAGAGCAGGCGGAGAGCGTCCCCAATCCCTCTCAAGGAGAGCGGGTGTGCCTAGTTCCTTATTTAATAAGGGGACTCGGATTTCCAATTCATTCGTTTCTCCGAGGTCTACTAGAGTTCTATGGCCTCCAGCTACACAATCTCACAGCTGCCTCCATACTGCATGTTGCGGGCTTTGTGGCCCTCTGCGAGCTATTCTTGGGCGTCGAGGCCCATTTCGCACTGTGGAAGAGGTTGTTCTGCCTTGTGCCCCGCTCTCAGGAGGGGTCGATTTATCAAGTGGGCGGAGCCGAACTATGGCGCATCGCCGGGACTGGATACCTATCCGGTACCCCTAAGAAGGCGTCCGAGGACTGGCCCTCAGAATGGTTTTATATGGATGATGTACCCTTGCCGGACCCTGTGCGGATCGGCCTCCCTGAGTTTAACAATGCTCCGTTAAAGAAACGCCTGAGCTGGCGCCCACGGAATCCTCAAAGGCAAACTGATAGGAACGTCCTGTACTTGATGAGCCGGATAAGATTGTTGGCTCATTCCGGATTGACCATGATTGAGGTCATGGCCACATGCATTACGCGGGGGGTGCAGCCGCTTCAGTACAGAGGCCACCCCATGTGGGATTTCAACGGGGAGGACGACGCCACCCGGTGCGGTCGCAAGGGACCAGATTCGGCTGCCACTCTAACGAAGATATTATCCACTTTGTACAAGGGAGAAGAGGAGAAATTCCTCCGTGTCAACCCACGGGGAGGATTCTCCATGTATAGCCCTCCGAGCTGGGTAAGCGAACACTTTCACTTATCTACCTGCTTTCGAAATTCCCATAAGTGAGTACTTAGTCTGACGATATTAACGCAGGAGCTACACCAGATGGTGAAGCAGATCAACAGTCCTCCCCCACAACCCGAGGACCCAGAACGGTCCCTCGATCCGGATTCCCAAGAGGATCCGAACTTATGTGTGGAGTTAATTGATGAGGTGTTTCACCAATTGAGTAAGGACAACACCTTAGTGGCCATTACGGCCGACTATCCCGGACTACTTCCAGCCTCAAAGGTAACCGAGACCGAAGTCCCTGTACTTTGAAGGAGATCCATCCATGCCTTATTTTAAATGCTGCAAACCAATAGTGTTTCGTTTTGCAGGGGAAATCCTTGAGGCGGAGTGCCGGGCCCGCAGTGGGCAGCCAACAAGGGCCGCTGAAGCCAGGCGGGCCAAAAAGAAGTGTGGACTAGATCGAAACTCCGGTGCAACAGTACGGTGTGCAAATTTAACGCCTAGGGTTTATGCCCTCAAATCACGCTAACGCCCATGTTCTCCTTAGGAAGAAGAGAGCCCGCCGGACTATATCCACCGGCCAGACTTCAAGGCCGGGTCCGGAAGCGGAGGCGGAAATGGGGCGCGTGTTGGGCGTTCCTCCGACAGAGGATGCAGACGGGCTATCTGCCACCAATTTAGAGGTGGAGAGTGCCATGAACCACATGCATCGCCGGACTATTCTTCAGGACGCATGTTTTTCCCCAGAGGCATTGAACGCCTTTAATACGGGAGATGCGTACCTCCGTGCTGCTCAAAATGGTCTAGCCAGAGCCATAGAGCAGTATGTAAAAGACATACGGGTGAGTAAATCTGATGGTTATATATGTCAGTAGCCCCTGAGACTTGAAATAGTTAAGATAACTGTTTTAAGGATCATATGTTATGCAGGGTCTTACAGAGAAGAACACGCAACTGTCTCAGGAGCTGGCAGAGTGCAAGGCCCAACTCGAGGCCGCACTGGCCGCTTCAGCTATTTCCAAGGGGACCCCCTCAGGTAATATATGCTCCGAAAAATAATTCCGTTGTGAAGTGCGGCATGTGTGCAATTCTGACGATAACAGTGCAGATGGGGCCAGAGTAAATCCGGACAAGCAACAGCTCCTACGCCAACTAAAGGCTGGCGAGAGCGTGCTGACAAGGGTGAGGCAAGAGAAGAACAAACTTCAAGACGCCAATACCCAGCTGGGCAAGGAACGAAAGGATGTTCGTATTCAGCTGTCTGCTTCCGTAAAGGAGAATCAGCGACTTAGACACGGCATTTTTAGTAAGTGCTTGAATGAATTCTCGAAAAAAAAATCGGCGAAGAAGTCGATTGACAGAGCTATGTCTGTAGGTCTACTGGCAGGTCGTCCTGCGGAGGAAATGCCCGGTTCAACGGGGGACCTTCTTCCCGAGCTGTTGCAACTGCATGAACGAGTTCGGCAGGCAATGCTGGGCGTCGTCCAGGCTATGTGGCCATCCATCTCTACGCCCGAAGGCCTTGGGGAGCTTGCAAAGAAGCTGGAGGGAGTGCGGCAGCGCTTCCAGTTGTGGAAGATATCGGCCTGTCGTCAAGGTGCCAGGGAGGCCCCGGCCATGGTGAAGACTCGGTATACGAAGGCTGACCCGAACCACATGGCCGAGGTCGGCCCTATGGGTCCTGACGGAAAGGAGATCCCTGTCAGCTTGGTATATGGCCAGGTAGAGCTGGCTGCAAAGTATTATCAATAGGACTGTAAATTAGACCGCCTGTTGGATGGTATTGAAGAAGAATATACAAAGTCGGATTGACTCTGTAATTTAAAATGACATGAAAAATGCCTTCTAGCCGGATTGTAGATCGTTTGTCATTGCGGACCTTTTTGCTTCGACCTCTGGACCCTATAGTCTGGAGTGTGTCTGAATACCCTCTCGATTATGTAAGAACCGGGGCATGCATGGAGACAAGGCGTAGGGGTCATAATTGCTTTAGCAGACAAGTGCCCAACTAGTTATGTTATATTACATGGTTAGTAAGAAACATCTTCCAGGGAGAATAGTTCCGTTAGGGGTTCCTTTCCCTGGGAGGCATGCCCTAAAGTGCATGTCCGAACTGCTAAAAAAGAGGAGAAAACCATCTGGGGGCAGATAAATAAACAAGAAAAATCATCTTTTAGTTCACTGACCGAATATTCCCTTAAGAACTCTAGCTTTCGGCTTCACCCAGTCTGAGGTACACATCCGGCTGACCCGGTAGTAACAATCACAGAGGTGCTCCCTTTACCACCTAGCCGAACGAACGGGAACGTAGGGGTAAGCACAGGAGCCAGGCAACCCAGCTTGGCCAAAACTTAAGTCATATCGATGCATATAATGGTGTATAAAAGGTTCATGCAGAAGTGTCACACATTTTTTGGGCATGAGGCCCATTTATATAAACTTCTGATAAAGAAGCCCCCAGGTATGATGAGCGCGGGTGGCACGTCAAGTATGTGCGAACAATGCGCAAGCAAGCCCTTAAGGGCTTGGGAGAAAAAAGGGTAGGGAGAAGGAGAGAAATTCCAGACAGCTAATGTGAAAAAATAAAAAGGGGACAGAGGAAGGAGACGAACACGGAGTCCGGCGCTAGGCGTAGAATCTTCGTAGGCGTGCTGCGTTCCATGGGTTCGGCTCGAGTCGGTTGTCCGATGCGTTTCGCAGACGGTACGCTCCACCAGTCAGTACTTGGTCGATTATGAAGGGACCCTCCCATTTGGGCTTTAGTTTGTCCTTTTTCTTGTCTGGCAGGCGTAGAACTAGTTCGCCAACGTTGTAAGTTTTGACCCGTACTTCTCTGCTTTGATATCTTCGAGCCTGCTGCTGATAGAATGCGGAACAAGGTTTTGCCACGTCGCGCTCCTTCTCCAATGCGTCCAAGCTGTCCTGCTGATCGAGCTCGGCTTCTCTTTTTTTGTACATGCGCACTCGAGGTGAGTCATAGATTATGTCGCAGGGCAGAACTGCCTCTGCGTCGTATACCATAAAAAATGGTGTGAATCCGGTAGTGCGATTCGGCGTGGTCCGCAGCCCCCAGAGTACGGAGTAAAGCTCCTCCACCTAGTGCGTGTTGGATTCCTTGAGGGATCGCACTAGTCTGGGTTTGATGCCGCTCATAATAAGACCGTTGGCTCGTTCGACTTGACCGTTAGTTTGTGGGTGATAGACTGAAGCATAGTCGAGCTTGATGCCCATGTTTTTGCACCAGAGTTTAACTTGGTCGGCCGTAAAGTTTGTGCCGTTGTCAGTTATGATGCCGTGGGGGACGCCATAACGGTGTACAACCCCGAATATGAAGTCTATCACCGGTCCGGATTCGGCCGTTTTTACAGGCTTGGCCTCTATCCATTTAGTGAATTTGTCCACCATAACCAGTAGATATTTTTTCTTGTGGGTTCCTCCTTTAAGGGGTCCAACCATGTCAAGCCCCCAGACCGCAAAAGGCCAGGTAATGGGTATGGTTTGTAGGGCGGTAGGCTGCACTAAGTCCTAAGCGTCTGCCCGGGCCGTCGGCCAATAAAATCCGGTACAGAAGGCCTTGCTTACAAGTGCCCGCCGAGTCCGGCATGAATTTCAGCCATAAGATTTCGTCCTTCTTCGTTGGAGATACACCTTTGAAGGACTCCGGTTGTGCTTTTCTTATAAAGCTCTCCCTCGTGGACTTTGTAGGCTTTAGATCGCCGTACTATGCAGCGGGCCTCGTTTTGGTCCTCTGGAAGTTCCTGCCTAGTTAGGTAGGCTAGGAATGGTTCTGTCCACGGGGCAATGACTGCCATTATTGTGTGGGCTGACAGTGTTGCTTCATTGAGGGGCAGTGTGGTTGTGTCCGTGTTGTTGTTTCCGGACTCCCCCTCCCATGATACGGATGGCTTGAAAAGCCTCTCTAGGAAGATGTTGGGAGGGACGGCATCGCGCTTTGCGCCGATGCGTGCCAACACGTCTGCTGCCTGGTTGTTCTCCCGGGCTATATGGTGAAATTCGAGCCCCTCAAACCAAGCTGACATCTTTAAGACAGCACTGCAATAAGCTGCCATTTTCGGATCCTTGGCGTCAAAGTCTCCATATATTTGAGATATCACGAGGTTTGAATCCCCGTGGACCTCTAAGCGTTGAATGCCCATGGAGACTGCCATCCGGAGGCCATGTAGAAGGGCCTCGTATTCGGCTGCATTGTTGGAGTCCGTGTACATTATCTGAAGTACGTACTGGACTGTGTCTCCTGTAGGGGACGTCAGGACGATGCCAGCCCCCAGGCCAGCCAACATTTTGGAGCGGTCGAAGTGCATGATCCAGTTGGAATATGCACCGTACTCTTTAGGGAGTTCGACTTCGGTCCATTCGGCGAAGAAGTCAGCCAAAACCTGCGATTTGATGGCTCGCCGTGGCTTGTAAGTTATATCGAATGGGAGGAGCTCAATGGCCCATTTGGCAATCCGGCCCGTTGCGTCGCGGTTGTTTATAATATCATTAAGAGGTACTTCGGATGCTACTGTTATTGAACACTCTTGGAAATAGTGTCGCAGCTTCCGGGATGCCATGAACACCTCATATGCTATCTTTTGATAATGCGGGTACCGTGACTTGCATGGATTTAGGACAGTGGACACGTAGTAAACTGGTTTTTGGAGAGGAAACTTGTGTCCGTCCGTTTCTCGTTCGACGATGAGCACCGCGCTTACAACTTGATGGGTTGCCGCGATGTATAATAGCATTGGTTTGCCCATGTTGGGCGAGTCCAGCCATGGCGGCATCCGTCCACTCGAAGCGTTCGGTGCGCCGTAGGAGGCGATAAAGGGGTAATGTCTTTTCTCCTAAGCGGGAGACAACGCCGCTTAGAGCCGCCACGCATCCAGTCAATTTTTGTATTTGCTTGAGGTCTTTTGGGATATCCAATTGCGACAGAGCTCGGATCTTGGCTGGGTTTGCCTCAATTCCTCTACCGGATACAATGAAACCCAAGAGCTTTCCGGCTGGTACGCCGAAAACGCATTTTTCTGGGTTGAGCTTGATGCCATATGCTCGGAGATTGTCGAATGTGAGCCTCAAGTCGTCTACTAGAGTTTCGACATGCTTGGATTTGATGACCACGTCATCTACGTACGCTTCAACTGTTTTGCCGATCTGGTTGGCCAGACATGTCTGAATCATGTGCTGATATGCCGTGCCGGCGTTTTTGAGCCCAAAGGGCATCGTGTTGAAGCAGAATGGGCCGTATGGGGTGATGAATGCCATTGCGGCTTGGTCTGACTCTGCCATCTTTATTTGGTGGTAGCTAGAGTATGCATCGAGGAAACACAATGAATCGTGTCCTGTAGTGGCATCGATGATTTGATCAATTCGGGGGAGGGGGAAGGGATCCTTTGGGCAGGCCTTATTTAGGTCTTTGAAATCGACGCATAGGCGCCAGGATTTTTCCTTCTTTGGTACCATCACCAGGTTTGCCAGCCAGTCCGGATGTTTTATATCTCTGATGAATCCGGTTTCCAGTAGTTTTGCTAGCTCCTCTCCCATGGCTTGTCTCTTGGGTTCGGAGAAACGCCGAAGAGTCTGCTTAACGGGCTTGAACCCTTTCAGGATGTTCAGGCTGTGCTCGGCCAGCCTGCGTGGGATTCCTGGCATGTCTGAAGGGTGCCAGGCGAAAATGTCCCAATTTTCTCGTAGAAATTCTCTGAGTGCGCGTCTACATCAGGTCTTAGGTGTGCCCCGATGGAGGCCGTTTTTGTGGTGTCCGTTGGATGGACTTGAAACTTGACTATTTCGTTTGCCGGCTTGAAGGAGGTGGACTTGGATCTCTTATCGAGTATCACGTCGTCCCTGTCCACTGTGGAGCGCAACACAGTTAGTTCCTCAGCCACTAGGGCTTTGGATAATGCTTCGAGGGCCAGTGCGGCTGTCTTGTTTTTGGCGCGAAGCGCTATGTCCGGATCACTAGCAAGGGTGATAATTCTGTTGGGTCCGGGCATTTTAAGCTTCATGTACCCGTAATGGGGTATAGCTTGAAAAATTGTGAATGCTTCTCGCCCTAACACAGCGTGGTATCCGCTGCTGAACGGGGCCACTTGAAATGTGACCTCCTTGGATCTGTAATTATCCGCGTGCCGAACACCACGTCCAGTGTGATTTTCCCTGAACAGCATGCTTCCCGGCTGGGGATTATTCCTCTAAAGGTTGTGTTGCTTCACTCAATGCGGCTCCAGTCTATTTCCATTTTTCGCAGTGTTTCCTCATAGATGAGGTTCAATCTGCTGCCACCGTCCATGAGTACCTTTGTAAGCCGGAAGCCGTCCACTATCGGACTGACGACCAGTGCAGCTGGTGCTCGGGCTGGCCGGAGTTTAGGTTCGTCACTAGCATTAAAAGTAATAGCCGTGTCACTCCATGGATTTATTGTTGCTACTTGGTAGACTTCGGCAAGGCTGCGGAGCATTCACTTCCTTGCATTGTTTGATGTGAAAGTCACGAAGACTGTTGACACCGTACTGGCGTTTCTGGGTTGGTGCTCTGCGGATTCTGGAGTTAAAAGTTCCTCGCCACTCTTGGCCACCTGCGGGAGTATCCAACATGCTCTAAGGCTGTGAGTTGGTGCGACCTCCCCTGAACTATGAATTTTACAGGGTCCATTAAGCCATCCCTCCAGTACGGTCCCATACCCTATAGAGGGTTTTTGTTTTTTGCGGTTTGGCTCAGGTGTCTGGCGATAATGCGCCCTTTTGTTTCGGACTGGGATTGTATTCAGGGTCGGATTGTCCCAGAATTTCGTTTGAGTTTTTCGAACGCTTTCTATCGCACAGTACTTTCGTACTATTGATGTCAAGTCGGCGAAGCGTATAATTTCGCGACGACTTATGGCGTTGAGGATTCCGATGTCCGTGTAGTTGTTACAGAAGAACGAAATTGCGTCCTCCTCACGGCAGTCCTTTATCCTGTTCATAACTAGGAGGAATTTGGCCCAGTAGTGATGTACTGTTTCCCCAGGCTCTTACCATATTTGGGATAAGTCCCTTATATTAGGGTGGGCGGGTGGATTTAAATCCGGAACCTCTCCCGATCTAAGACTCAGGGGCCAAGAGACTTCCGAATTCGGAAGCTTATTTTCTTGGACGTTGTTCAATGAGTCCGGCCTGCTGCCTGACTTTAGGTTCGGGGCTTGGGCGACGTCCTCCCCTCCGCGGCCGTCCGGCTTGGAGGGGTCGGGCATCCGGACACATCTGGTCCTTAGGATGTGTGGGGATTCGCCGCATTGTTCTTCCACCACTTCAATGTGGTGGGTGACCTGGGGAGAGCCGATCTCTCTCTGATCGGGTTTAAGCCCAATCTGGCCGTAATCTGTAGCGACTCCCAAGGTGGCGATGCGATCCAAGAGATCGTTTAGGGAAGAGAGCTCCATCGGATCTAACTGCTCGGCGAGTTCCGAGCTGATCTGGAGATTGTTTTTGATGACCCAAGAGGTCATCGCCGGTGCAGCGGTCAAACAAGCGATCATCAAAAAACTGCCTATCTGGAGAGTTTGGCCGACAGCCAGAGATCCTTTAGCAACAGCGCCGTCTTTAAAGACGGGGTGAGGCATCCTTCCTGTTAATGACGACACAAAGGAACTCTCAATGAAAGCACCAATGTCGGTGTCAAAACTGGCGGATCTCGGGTAGGGGGTCCCGAACTGTGCGTCCAAGCGGATGGTAACATGAGACAAGGGACACGATGTTTTTACCCAGGTTCGGGCCCTCTGGGTGGAGGTAAAACCCTACTCCTGCTTGATTAATATTGATGGTATGGGTATTACAAGAGTTGATCTACCACGAGATCAGAGAGGCTAAACCCTAGAAGCTAGCCTATGGTATGATTGTTGTTCGTCCTACGGACTAAAACTCTCCGGTTTATATAAACACCGGAGAGGGCTAGGGTTACATAGAGTCGGTTACAATGGGAGGAGATCTTCATATCGTATCGCCAAGCTTGCCTTCCATGCCAAGGAAAGTCCCATCCGGACACGGGACGAGGTCTTAAATCTTGTATCTTCATAGTCCGGGAGTTCGGCCAAAGGTCATAGTCCGGCCATCCGGACACCCCCTAATCCAGGACTCCCTCAGTGCCCTCCAAGAAATCAACACCACCGTGCGCGAGACCCACGGTGGGCACCAACTATCGTGGAATTAACACGTCAGATGTCCTTAGTGTCAGGACTTAGTCGCGAGGACAACGCATCTATGTGGTAGCTTGAGAGGGGTTGATCAGGACAAGAGACGCAACACACAAGACAAGGATTTAGACAGCTTCGGGCCCCGGGAAACATCATCCGGTAATAGCCCTACATGCTGTTTGTGGCTAGGTCTCATTATGTTCTTGGGAGTCTCCGCAAACCGGCTCTCCTCTAGTTTCTAGCCCTAGAGATTGTTTCTTGTCCTTCTCCCCCTTTGAGGAGCCCTGCCCCTCCTTATATATGTTGAAGGGGTGGGTTACATGTGGAGTCCAATTAGGATTAGGACTAGTCTATTAAAAGTGGAATCCTAGTCTGCCCCCTTAAAGGAAAACTCATGCCTTTCCTCGTAAACCGGCCCACCAGAGTATAATCTGGCCTGCTGGGCCTTGGGCCTTGTTGTCCGTCTGATCCGCCCGCCGGGTCTCTAGTGAGTCACAATGTCCAGGTGGGTTATATGTAAACCGCCATGTACGGGCATATCACCAGTGAATCGCCAAGCTCCAGCCGGGTCTCTGGTGAATTGCCAAGTCCAACCGCGTCATAATTCCAGCCGGGTCATACCGCGGGGTATATCCCCGACACTCCTGAAACTTCGCAGAGTGGGAGTTCTTTCCTCCTGGCATAGGGTTTGAGATAGTCTTCACAAATGTAGACCATCTCGAATAGATGCCATTAGGTAGGTAGTACCCCTTGTTATAGTGCCGCTCATTGAACTCGAAGTTCATCGGAGGAGAATGACCTTCAACAAGCTTGGAAAAGATAGGGGAGCACTGCAGGATGTTGATGTCATTGTGAGTTCCTGGCATCCCAAAGAAAGAGTGCCAAATCCAAAGGTCATGTGTGGCCACTGCCTCAAGTACCACACTGCAACCGCCTTTGACACCTTTGTACATCCCTTGCCAAGCAAGTGGACAGTTCTACCATTTCCAATGTATGGAGTCAATGCTTCTAAGCATCCCAGGAAAACCTCTTGGTGCATTCTGTGCTTGGATCCGAGCAGTGTCTTCACCATAGGGTGATCGCAACTATTGCGGTCCAAACACTGCCATCACTGCCCTGTAGAACTTATAGAAACACTCAATGGCCATGGACTCGGCCATGTGCCCATACTCGTCGAGTGAATCACCGGGAGCTCTGTATGCAAGCATCCTCATAGTTGTCGTGCACTTCTGGATTGAGGTGAATCCAAGTGTGTCGATGCAATCCTTCTTTTAATTGAAGTATCTGTCGAACTCCCGGATGGAATTCACAATCCTGAGGAAAAGCTTTCGGCTCATCCGATAACTGCGCCGAAATGTTTTCTCGCCGTGCAATGGAGCATCGGCAAAGTAGTCGAAGTAGAGCATGTAGTAGCCTTCCAAATGATGCCGGTACTTTGCTTTCAGCCACCCCGGTGCCAAGCCACCTCGCCGCGGCTTTTCATTGCTCGCGAGCAGGCCGGCAAGGGCGGCGAGGACCATGAGATGCTCCTCCTCCTGGACATCGGCTTCGGCTTCCTCCTCCCGCAACGCCGCGAGTGCCTCCTCGTCGTCCGAGTCCATCACCGTGCCGGGTCGGGCAGACAAATCACCGAACACCGGGTGGGCATAGTAGGCGCATAGCCGTGGTATGCCGCCCTGCGTGGTCGGGGAACCAGAAAACTTGCCCGGAAGGTGGTGACGACGTTGCTGCCACGAAACCTTCTCTCCTTTCTGGCGGGGAATGTCCTATCTAGTGGTGTTGGGCGGTGTGTAGCGCCAGGATCGGCACGGGTGGTGGCCGAGCGCGCAGGAGGTGAGGGGCGAATCTGGACGATTTCCTTGACCTTTCACCTGACAGTGTGGCCCAGGCGTGTTTTTCCCTTCCACCGGAGCCCTCGAGCGCCCCCTAGCATGCTGGTTCAACCTGGGATTGACGGGCTAAAATATAGGCCGAGCTGGCAGATTTCGGCATCTTGGGGGGCGACTGCTGCTTTTTTTCGGTGCTGGCGCCCAAAAAGTCGCCCTGGGGGGCTGTTGGGGGTGTGGCTGGAGATGCTCTTACACAACGATGCACAACAATGCGTGATTTTCCTGTTGTGGGTCCAACCAGTATATTTGGAATAACATTGAATTCATATGTTGGAAAAATGGCAGAACTTTACTCGCACAATATGCATGATAAATTCGGGTTGAATTGCTTATATATCTTTGTAGATTTGTAATTTTTGCTTACCACTGAAGTATGCTTGCTATTTTTTGATATTTTCTTAACGTGGTAATGAGACAATATACATGTTTAAATACTGACCCAACCAACCCAAAACCATGACACCAACTTTAGAGAAAATTAAATGCAAAATTAATTTTGCAATATGTAGCTAGCTAAAGAACATATCTTGTTAATAGATATGCATGCATGGGTCTTTGAGAGAATTTTTCCATAGCTTGTTGAGTATATGACTATATGTATCATTACAGGAAAAAAAATCACCCGTTTTTATCTAGATCGATTCTTAGCAATTTTGGGTTCATTATAAAGAAAATTTGTGGTGTTATAACGCATTAAATGAGTACAATTATCATATGATCATAGAATAAAAGGTGTAAATGGACACCAAAGTTAGAGATGAGCACAATGCATGTGGGCGATGGGCCGGAAGGCTTCCCTCATCCTCGCCGATCCTCCCCTATAAATCCATGCCTCCTCCCTTGCTTTCAACTCGCCAAAACCAGCAACTTCCCTACCTTTTCGACCTTCTACTGGTATTACCCATCGTACTCCCTTTCGACCTTCTTCTGGTATTACCCATCGTCCTCCCTTTCGACCTTCTGTTGGTTTTACCCATCGCCCGGCAATGGCCCGCAAGAAGGTGCCCCTCCGGTACATTGGCAACTCAACACGCCGCCGTACTTATGAGACGCGCCGCAACAACCTGATGAAGAAGGCGGACGAGTTGGGCATCTTGTGCAACACCAAGATCTGCATGCTAGTGTATGATGAGGGCACCGCGGCGCCGGACGTTTACCCATCCCACATGGAGGTGGTGGCTATCCTGAATAGGTACAAGAACATGCCCGACATGGCGCGGTTCAAGAAGGTGGTGACCCAGGAAGAGTTCCTCACCAAGCAAGTCGCCAAGCTCCAGCATGAGGCCGACAAGCTCCGGCGTGAGCGTGAGGACCGTGATACCAGGATCCTTCTTCACAAGGCCATGCTCAGTGCCAACCTGAATGTTGAGGAGGTTGCCAGGGTTGGCTATAAGTTGTAGGAGATCCGCAAGAGCCTCGCCGACCGCATCGCTAATACCAGCGGGCAGCCGCCATTCTTCCAGCCCCAAGCGCCATACGTCACCGGTGGTGTCAACATGGGTCCTCCATCACTGGACCAGGTGCCGCCACAGCAAGAGGGCTGGCAGCCAGAGGTCTTCCAGGCCCAGGCACCACAGGTCACGAGCAACACCGACAAGGGGTATCTGCCGCCCCAGGCACCATATGTCACTGGCAACGTTGACATGGTGCCTCTGCAGATGTATCATATGCCGCCGCAGCAACACGATTGGCAGCCAGCAACCTTCCAGCCCCAAGCACCATATGTCCCTAGTAGCATTGACATGGGGCCTCCGCCGATGTATCAGGAGCCGCGGCAGCAGGAGGAGGGCTGGCAGACACCGGTCTTCCATCCCCAGGTGCCATACGTCATTGGCAGCATCAACAGAGGGCCTCCGTCGATGTACTAGGCGTCACCGCATCAGCAAGAGGGCTGGATTGACACGCAGAGGTCCGAGTGGGGTGGCGCATTGCTCTACAATGCTAACGGTATTGGTGGCCACGACGGTGCCGGTACTAGCTCTAGCACCGGCTTCCCCATGGATGATCTGGTGCAGTTCTTCAACGATATGGGATCCGGGTTGTAGTGAGCACCGATTGTGGGGAGCACCTTCTTCGAGTAGAGGATCGATCCTCCCATGCAGTGCATGGTCATGCGTGTCGTCTCATCTTACTTACTCTTGGCATGGTTAAGATACAGGAATGGTCGTTAATAAGTTGAGACATTCAGTCTCGGTCATGCTCTTTGAGCGGAGGCATTTTTATTCTAGTCATTGAAATTGTTATACAAGATTTTTTTTTCTGTCATGATATGTTTGTTTGATATCTGATGTTTATTTGATCATAAGTTCATAACTCGTACTTTCCACCGCCTCTGTGTTTATATACATGTTTTGTCATTAGGCATATATAGCTATGTGTATACTTACAAAACTATGTGTATACACCACTACTAGCCTTGATAGTTGCTTAGTTTTCCAGCTGCTGCTATCAATGAATAAAGAACCTAAGCGCTTTGATCTTGTGTTGGAAAATACTGCTAGCGAGGCCTTCCTTTTCTCATGACCAGAATTTACCATTTTTCGGTATGAACATTGTGAAGTTGTAAGTGTGTCATGGAACAAGTTGAATGTGCTGGTTCATCTTTGTCTGGATAACCATTTATAACCTGATTATTACATGTTGATAATTTCCTCGATTGGCCAATATGTTTTCATTTATTGTTTAGCTTATGTCTTCGTCCCACCGAAAGACACTGAGAAAAATCTTACAAGGATTACGAGAAACCAAAAAAACAACAACCCAAGCTAAAAGAAGAAAAAACTGGACATGGCGTGAAAGGAGGTAGAAACAAAAGGAAAGAAGCAGGCTCATCTTGTGTGAAGTTACATATCTCGATCATGTAGCCATATTTTCTATAGACTGATGCACTATATCATTGTCTGAGTAGTGAATGCCCAAGAAAATTAGGTCATTAATTCCTAGATTTCCAAATCTGCCAGTAAGGGATGAAAAGTACATCCCCCATATGGCTTTGGCATAAGGATCAATGACACAGCTTGGTGAAAGCATTCTCTACAATGTGTTGGCATTGAATTTTCTAGATTCCGCATGCCATAAATATGAAACTGTTCTCATTTGTTAGGGTTATATCCTCTATTGTACTTTATTTCCTCGAGGTCAGACTCCACAACTCGTGCGAGTCTAGGACGCAGGTTGAAGCCATGTGTAAGGACATGTCCCATTGAGTTTGATTTTTTTTCCTTTTCTCATCTTGAGGAAAAATGTCAATCACCATGTTGTTAACCTTCTTGCACTCATAATACAGTGTTGAATGAACAACACATAAGTGCTTATTACATAATACATTTTCTCTTGAATAATTTACACATGTGCAGTGATATGATTCTCTCAAACTTGTTCTAATAATTGGTGGAGTGTCTACAATCCATAGGATGCGGCATGTATATATATTGATAGAGAGCAATTCGGCTACGGTTTGCACAACTTCGGTTACAAGGAAGGTTTAAACGATCGCAACTTTATCCACAACCGGTAGATTAATCACAACATACCAAACATAACCTTCCTACCTCTATTCCTAATAGGCCTCCTCAATGACAACTTTTCCTTATTTTACATCATTCCCAAAGTTTTCCAAAAAACCAACATGAAGAGCTAGATTTGGTAAAAACCATTAGCCAACTGACCAAGGATGGTTTGAATACAATTTATAGGTTTAGTTGAGCTACCCTATCTTATACAAAGTGAAAATCTATCTCAATCTTTATTTCCTCACACGAAATACAAGGTTAGCTAAATGATATATTGCTCCCAAGTTGTCGCACCATAAACAAGGAACTCTTTCTTACGGCACACCAAGCTCTTTGAGCTAATATTGCACCCATACAGAGGGAGCAGTGGTTTTTCCTGCTCACATGCCGAACCAATTGTGTGGGTGTGGAACACAAATGGAATATTTGCCTCAACATACTACAAAGAACTTTGGATAGCCACCAATATAATCATTAAACAAACATACTATAAAGGACTTTAGATAGCCCCCAATATCTTGTTTAGTTCGCTGTGGGCAGTAGGTTCACCAAGTTTCGCCTTTGTTTCCATCGGCCCTCCGATATAATTTTCTGCCCTGTAGAAAGAGTGCATCCCTTATATTGAGAGGCAAACATCTGAGACCCCCTAGGAGGCTACACAAGGCACTGTCAACGTAGATAATTTACCTAGGCTATCAAGTGTACACCCAATGGCTAACAAGGGGACCTACTTGGTTTAACAGACTGGTACCACTCGTCTACATCTAGGCCCCAGTGATATTGAAATATATGCGACATTTGATTCCATGTAATTAGAAGTTAACGGACACACATGATACATCTCAGTCGTATCTATAATTTTTTATTGTTTCATGCCAATATTCCACAACTTTCATATACTTTTGGCAACAATTTATACGATTTATTGGACTAACATATTGATCCAGCGCCCAATTCCAGTGTGGCACCCCGGCTTAGAGAAAACCCGAACTCCCCGTATTCCAGCCCAGAGATCGAGGAGAAGTCTTCTAGAATACGGCATTGCTTAGCATAGAATAAACGAGCTCTTTATTATTACACGTATATGAACACAAGGTCTTCGATATTACAATGAATAACATCGGTACGGCGACACTACGCCATCCTCAGTTGCTCTATGCAAGCAACAGAACAACTCGAAGCAGCGGAATAACTCTAGCAGCGGAACAACGACAGCGGTCGTGAAGTCCACTCCGCAGGGACTCTGGCTGGAACGCTTATCCTAGCTCGCACGAACGGAAACCACGACACGCCAGGTCAGTACATTGAATGTACTTGCAATCTCACAATAACCAGAAGCATTCAAGATAAACAACAGCATGGCAATTACAGGTTAAACAGGAATTATCATGATATCATCAGAACAATATAACATGGCATGACCAACATAAACACGATATAACAATCACAACATGAACATGATACAGCTGGAACCACATGAGCATATTAATCCGACAATACTATCATGCAACATGATGACACTTCATGCACCATTTATTCTGCTCGGGTTACCTCGTAACCAACACATGCATCACTTACCAACCT
Organism: Triticum aestivum; assembly: GCF_018294505.1. Taxonomy (NCBI): domain Eukaryota; kingdom Viridiplantae; phylum Streptophyta; class Magnoliopsida; order Poales; family Poaceae; genus Triticum; species Triticum aestivum. The sequence continues at coordinate 152,898,392 of NC_057798.1, forward strand.
CGGACATCACACGATCATCTCAGGATCAAATCAATCTTGGTATAAACAATACCGTAGCGATCAGTAAAGGACCACAAGGAGCTTGACCTTTACCCACGACTCTCGTCCAACATCACGAATATACAACAACTCGGTATCCTCGATACCATCGTGATCTTTACAGCGATCACAACCCGACCAATACATGGCCCGTGATCCTTACGGCGATCACAACCCACTTTTATCACTGTTATTAAGCACATTATTCTTATTACTGTTGACTCATGGTGTGACCTTCTCTCGACCTGGGCCCTTATCCGTGGGCGCATCTATCGATAGATTAATATACACTCTGCAGAGGTTAGTACATTGTACCCACACTATGAAACCCATGGCCTCGCACCCCCATTCGGGTGGACCAACGGTGTTCCGACAAAACCGATCTACTGTCATGACACTCTCCCGACCACTCCGACTCACTCCTCACTGAGCTAAGTCATGGGTGGCCCCGTGCCTACCTCCAGACACAAGGACCACCGTCATGGCCCAAAACATAAACGATCCCACACGGGGATCCGCCGGCTATAACAACTACGGGCACACAAGGTTATGCTCCGCCTACCTGATCAGGGTAGCGCGCGCCAATAACCTTCCCTCATTGGAGGCACCGGCGAGAGGCACAATAATAGACCCAGTTAGGACCGTCCCATACCGGTAAGCATGGTTGCACTAGTCAGCATCGATTCAGCGGCACCATGACTCAGCCAACAATTGTTCAAGTTTAGTTTTATCCGATTAAACTTGAACACAAATATGTTGAGCCATGATAAAATACATGAACATGATATCAACATAACCATGAGGGTATCGCATAACTATCCACCATATGAACAATAAATCATATCCACTGAGCATGGCATACTGACTTGCATGACCATCAACAACATCAACATGTACTACTAGCAATCATAAACATATAAAAGGAGATACTAGCAGGCACAACATGATCACAGAGTACAAAACAACATAGCATAACAATGAACATGCAAATCTAAACATCACCGGAACAATGATCACCATCTTTTCAACAAGCAAACATTTATTAAATATTCAAGTTGAAAACCATGGCTACTTCATGACTATCATGCAAGTGGATATTGTGGCTTGCCTGGGTATGAAGAAGGCACTAGGGAGAAGTGTGGTGAAGCCGCGGAACGAATCGCCGGAAAACGTTCTCTGTCGCAGGGGGCTGAATAAGGGCAAGGGCATAAAGGTCATTTTCATAGTGTCAAACCATAGTGAAAACATGACCAATAGAACAGGCTCGACGAAACAAAGAAGTGGGCTTTGGATTCACCTCAAACGGAGTTACGGTCGCGAAGTGATGAGGTGTAGAAGAAGGAGGACCAATCTGTGAAAATTTTATCACCAACGGGTCCATGAGTGGATAAGGCAGAGGCGCAAAATCAGAAATACGTTTTCAGGATTGAGAAAATGCCTTATGGGCCGCAGTAGAGGAAAATACGTTTTCCAGAAGGGAAAACATTTTATTAGCAAAAGAACAAGTGAATACGCTTGCAGAATAAGAAAACGTATTTCTTGTTAAATACGTTGTCACTTCGGTGATGTGGCAGAGGCGGGGCCGGGGTTGGTCAACGCTGAGAGGCTGACCGGAGGGGTCCACTCACAGGGGATGGGGTCCAGGCGCGCTCGTCTTCTTCCTCCTCTCCCTGTCCCCGATCGGGAACAGAGGAGCGAGGACAGGAGCGAAGGTCGACGATGGGGCGGGACGCTCCGGCGAGCTCCGGCCTGGCCGAGCACACCGGCGGGACCGCGGGGCTAGGCTGCACCCGTTCAGAGGGTCAGCCGACACCGGGGTAGAGTGGAGAGGAGGGGAAGTCGCGGCGACAAGGAGGGGTTCAAAGGGCTCGGGCGACGAGGTTCGCCGGTGATGTGGACACTCCGGCGAGGGGGAAGAGGGTGGGGCGACTCAGTTGGACAAGGGGAAGATGTTGGTGGAGTCGGGGAAGCAAGAGGAGGCTCGAGACGGTCGGACGATGAGGTGGCCGAACGGCAAAGGCGACGGCCGTGCATGGGGAGGCGTGGCCTGAGGTACTCCGGGGTCAAACAAGTGGGGTGGGGCGAACCGCAGAGGAGTGGGGAGTGTAGTGGACAGGCCAGGGAGGCGAGAGGAGGCTTGGCTTGGCCGGAATCATGCCTAAGCCGAGGCGGCCACGGAGGAAAACGGCGGACTCCGGCGAGATGGGCGATTCCAGAGGGCAAATGAGGCGAGGGGGAGATGCGTGAGCTGCGGAAGGGCTCGGTGCATGCTTATATAGCCGAGGGAAAGGCTCTGGACTTCACAAGCGAGCTTGAGCAGTGCTCTAATGGAGGTCAGAGGCTGGGCACGGCACGGGCAGTGTTCTAGCGGTGCATTTATGGAGAACCACGACGAGGCACCGATGCAGGGCGACGCAGTCGAGCACGGGCGAGCTCCTGGACAAGGTTTGAGGTCGAGACAAGGAGGGAGGAGACGAGCATAGTGGCCGGAACAAGCCAGAGCACGTCTGCAGCCATGACGCGAGCGTGATCACCACGCGCACTGGCGCAAGAGGCAACCTTTGGCGTGGCCAACCATGTCTAGTTGATGGACCTTGGTGCCCTTAGTCCAACTTAGCTCCAAAAGATTTACGCTTAGCTCCAAAAGTAAATTAGTAAGAAGGTGTTTGTAACTTGCTGTGGTTAAACCAGCTAGGTAAATCAGTAACTAGCTTGTCTGGTAGGTTTATCTATCGAAGGACATTCATCCTGGAGGTTTTGAGGGTAAAAGGATCAAGATTTACTGCAGTTGCTTCAGAACTGCATACTTGGTCCAGAAATGAAGATCAACAAGATGCACTCACATGGAGTGTCCACTGAGCTCAGATTGGTCAAGACTTTGTCATTTTGTCATATGAAGATTATGTAAAAAGCTCATGCCAAATGGCCAAGCCAAAATGGCACTTGCCTCACAAACATCTCTACTGACCAGAAACTTGGAATAATTATGGTGGTCAAATGGATCATTGAAATGATGCCAAAATAGTTGGAGAGATTTTTTATGTGTAGAAGAGTGATCTGGTAATTTATCAGGATTTTTTAAGCAATATAAAATATACTTGCTTCACAACCTGAAAATATTGCCATAAACAAAGATTTGCTCCTGTGCTCACATAGATGATTGGATGGGGCTGCAAATGTGTGTAAGGGGTTAATATGAGCACATTAAGGAGTATGCAAAAGTTCAACTAATTTGGGTACTCCTAGCTAGTACTTCCTTTACAAAGCCTTCTGTCTAACAAAAACTTTGAAAATTCACTGAGGAAGATTAGCTAGGCAAATAAATTTTAACTTGTGCATGGGGCAATTATTTGGGCATATAAACATGCCCAAAAAGGTTGGGAGTCAATAGGAGAAACATAAATGACACTTCCTTCACAAAGTGCCATTCAGGGCAGAATAGGGAATGGAATATTGGGGAATTATTTTTGAACATGGCAATGAAAAGTTTTGCCATATTTCATCAAGATATGACCCAAAAAAATTATGATAATTATTTGGGAGTTTTAGGAGTGAGGGAAATATAGGTTGCTTCACAACCTAGGGCAATCTGAGTTATTCCTTTAATAGAAAAGGAATATTCCCAATAAAAAGAATATTGGGATTTGGGATAGGATGGAAAGGACAGGGTCTAGGGAAAGATTTGGGTATGACAAGCCACTCTGGAAGCAAAGAAGAGGGCATCTTCTTCAGTTTCCAGACCACAAAGCCACGAAAAAGAAAAACTCACACAAAAACCTCGGAAAAACAAAAGAAAAAGAAAGGGCCAAAAATTAGGCTGTCACAAACCTTACCCCCTTAAAGAAATCTCATCCTCTATAGTTGGTTCCTGAGGGAACTAGTATGAACATTCTAACTTAAGGAAACCGTTTCCAGCTCGGGTATCCTTTTTCCTTTATTGTTGTTCCCACTAAATTTTTATTCGACTGGCCCTGGGGTGGTTTGCTTTACTGTATCCACATTCTGATAGATCTTACCTGGCTTGCTCATGCTTATATAAGCTCCAATTTCTTTTTAGATATGCTAACTAGCTGAGTGTGATTTGATTATCACGACTGAAATATATGTCCGTCCCACAAATCCAAAAGTGATTTCCGCTGGGTGTGCCACTTGGCACTGACAACCCTTTTATGTAATGATGATCAAAATTTTCTAATGAAAACTCAAGCTCTGACTCATTGCATTGGGTTTCTCCACTAAATGTAGGTCCTTTTGGGTTCCAAACAATGAGTTAAAACATAACCGTTTCCTGACAGAGTCTGACTCATCGCAGAAGTTTCTGAATCATCTTAACCGGTTCCACTGTCGTGAGTATCAAATCCCTACCAAATATTTGATTGTCTCCTATCGCGGCTAGCATAAAGGGTTTGGCCTGTATGATAATATCTGTAGACTTGGCTGGCGGTGGTTCTGACGGAAATATTTTGTTCACGACAGGCTATCCATGATGATTCATATAAGTGAGGACCCAGGCTTCCAGACTGTTATTCCTCATGCCGATTACTCATGTTGTAGGCATATCCATGTGGATCAATACCGTCTTAGACTGTCCGGGGAAACTGCACCATGGGGGTCGTGTACAATTTTCATACCTGCATCACTGGTCTTGCTCCTTCATTATTGTTTTCTTGGTCTGGATCCTTGGCTGAAAGAGCTGGGTCATATTACCTCCTCGTATGACCATAGGTACTATCGGTGCAATTTTCGGCAATTGTAGTTTATCCTCATTTTTCTGACAGGGTAACCCATTAAATGGCACGTTCAACACCTCTCAAGTTCTGATCGTTTGGAAATGATCATCCGAAAACCTTGCAAGAAATAGACAAATAAATCAGTAGCCACCAGAACGGTCTTTACAACTCAGATCTGGGACATTACTAAAATAACTCAAGCACGGATCAGGACGGCCGAAAAGCAGCTCAGAGCATGAGACTGGGTCGATAAGAAGAAGGTGGCAGCTCCCTAAAATAGCCAGAAAGCAGCTATAGGGCTACTGTCACAAACAGAAACTCAACAGCTGTACGAGACGGCCGACAAGCAGCTTAGACTCGTGACAGTCGTTGAAGAGAGAAACAAAAATAGGCATCCACCCCGGATAGCTAGAAACAACTTAGATCACAGGCGTGGTGCCGTCATTGGAGGAAAAAGGGGACAAGGGCTCATAGATCATTTTCCAGGTTCACGGGTACTTGTATTGAGCTCATTGATGTCGTCAATCCTCATAATCCTTCGTCACACTTTGGTGTATACTGGCTTTATTCTCGTAATCATCCTCACGTGGTTGTCAGATCCTCATTCGAGTGACTTGTAAGATTTTGGTGGTATGCTCCTTGCATATATATGAGGACCTGATTCCGAGACACACGTGTATTCTGACTGATTCTTGATTCTGACCCAAAATGTTGTGGATCTGGTTCTTGGGATTCATTGTCATATGTAGTCAATTGACAGCGTACTACCATGTACCAATGTCTTACTGAGGAATATTTTCTGGCTTGTGCTCGAAACTTTCATCGGACAGCTTGCTGAAGAAGACTGGGTATCGTGCTTCAGAAGCTAACCCCTTAAAGAATTTGCTAGGGAAGGACTCGGTACCTTATGCTGGAAGCTTTTGCGGTTGCCTACTGAAGAAGGCAGAGTACCTTGCACGGGGAATAATCTACGTATCGTACTGAGGAAGATAGATGAATCTTGACTTGGAAGCTTCTCTGGTATCGTGCGAGGGAAAAATGGGTTGCTTACACCAGAAACTTCTTATTGTGATATGCGGACCGATTTCCACATATACATACCATCTTAATATTTCTGATGTTGATTTCTTGCATGATACGGGGTTTTGCAGGACTATTCTCCTTTTTGAGTATATGCCATATTTTTGTTTGCTTCCAGGTACATCGAGTTCCCAAAATCATCCTCGATGAAAAATTAAATTTGTATCTGAGACATACCTTTGATAATCTTCTGCCAACCTTGCACACAATTTACCTTCTTGCTGATTTAATCATTTTGTCGTGATGAGTGCATGCTAATGCAACCTTGATACTGACAGTCCATCCAGGATTTCTTTTGCATCTAGACAAGATATTCCCAATTTCACTGCAGTCAGCTGATAATTCCATTCTATTTAGCTGAGTTTCCAAATATATGCATTTCTTGCTGACTCTTCGGGTCCAGTGTTTGCTGACGAGCAACTTTAACAGGGAAAAAAATTTGTAACACTGAAGGCCCAAAGAAAGGAACAACAGAAACGACAAACGCACACAAGCATACTACTAATATAATAAATCAAGCAATCATCACATATTACTGCTACTCACACAATAATATGCATGCACATCTAAGCACACAAATCTCGCGGAAACTCCGGTATTGCGGTCTAATATGCTGTGACGATATGCACGATGACGAATAAATGTGTGGAAGAATTGGTGTAAACAGCGCTACACCAAGTGCTAGCTTAGCCAGGTGGTAACTTGAACTAGCTCGGAGGCGAGGACGTATTCGGTAACCATGCAGTGGGACACGAAGGTCGCAACCACATAATTATCAAGCGGATGGAGAAGGATCCGTACTCGTCCAAGAAATAGGATAGCAGGGAAAGACTGAGGCTGCTGACATTGCCCATTTCTTGATAACTAAGATCATTAAGGGTTGCCAACATGATAAAATAAGAGAACGATCTGGGATAGACGCATGTCCATCACCGAAACGATAGGCGGGACCGAAGGAAAGACATCGGTGCGATACCTGAGCACCATTTTTGCAAACAGTGTGGGGATCACTTGGCATCACTCTGCTGGGACAGAAATGACACCAAACACCGAAAGAAAAAGGGACTAGGGAAATGCAAAGGTTGAGCTATAGTGGAACCGAACCGATGCCAACTACACTCACCAGATAAACCATTATCACAAATACTAAGGCTATATGCATTCTATGCAACAAACAAATGCAGCAATCAAGTGCAACAAACCAGCTGGGGTTTATACTACCGTTTTCTAACGTTCACGCGGTCTAGGACGTCCTATAGCCAAACCTGCTCTGATACCAACCCTGTGGCACCCCGGCTCAGAGAAAACTGGAACGCCCCGTATTCCAGCCCAGAGATAGAGGAGAAGTCTTCTGAAATACGACACTGCTTAGCATAGAACAAACCAGCTCTTTATTATTACACGAATATGAACACGAGGTCTCTGATATTACAATGAATAACATCGGTACGGCGACACTACACCATCCTCAGTTGCTCTATGCAAGTAGCAGAATAATTCGAAGCAGTGGAATAACTCTAGCAGCGGAACAACGATGACGGTGGTGAACTCCACTACGCAAGGACTCTGGCTGGAACGCTTATCCTAGCTCGCACGAACGGAAACCACGACAATCAAGCAATCAAATCTGGCATGACCTGCAAGCTGGCATGACACGCCAGGTCAGTACATTGAATGTACTTGCAAGCTCACAATAACCAGAAGCATTCAAGGCAAACAACAGCACGGCAATTACTGGTTAAACAGGAATTATCATGATATCATCAGAACAATATAACATGGCATGACCAACATAAACACGATATAACTATCACAACATGAACATGATACAGCTAGAACCACATGAGCATATTAATCTGACAATACTATCATGCAACATGATGACACTTCATGCACCATTTATTCTGCTCGGGTCACCTTGTAACCAACACATGCATCACTCACCAACCTCGGACATCACACGATCATCTCAGTATCAAATCAAGCTTGGTATAAAAAATACCGTAGCAATCGGTAAAGGACCACAGGGAGCTTGACCTTTACCCACGACTCTCGTCCAACATCACGCATATACAACAACTCGATATCCTCGATACCATCGTGATCTTTATGATGATCACCACCCGACCAACACTTGGCCTGTGATCCTTACGGAGATCACAACCCGACCAATACCTGGCCCGTGATCCTTACGACGATCACAACACACTTTTCTCACTGTTATTAAGCACATTATTCTTATTACTGTTGACTCATGGTGTTACCTTCTCTCAACCTAGGCCCTTATCCGCGGGCGCGGCTATCGATAGATTAATATACACTCTGCAGAGGTTAGTACACTGTACCCACACTATGAAACCCATGGCCTCGCACTCCCATTCAGGTGGACCAACGGCACTCCGACGAAACTAATCTACTGTCATGACACTCTCCCGGCCACTCCGACTCACTACTCACTGAGCTAAGTCATGGGTGTCCCCATGCCTACCTCTAGACACAACGACCACCATCGTGGCCCAAAACATAAACGATCCCACACGGGGATCCGTTGGCTATAACAACTACGGGCACAGAAGGTTATGCTCCGCCTACCTGATCAGGGTAGCACGCGCCCATAACCTTCCCTCGTTGGAGGCACCGGCGAGATGCACAACAATAGACCCAGTTAGGACAGTCTCATACCGGTAAGCGTGGTTGCACTGGTCAACATTGATTCAGCAGCACCATGACTCGGCCAATAGTTGTTCAAGTTCAGTTTAATCCGGTTAAACTTGAACTCAAATATGCTGAGCCATGATAAAATACATGAACATGATATCAACATAATCATGAGGGTATCGCATAACTATCCACCATATCAACAATAAATCATATCCACTGAGCATGGCATACTGACTAGCATGACCATCACCAACATCAACATGTACTACTAGCAATCATAAACATATAAAATGAGATACTAGCAGGTAGAACATGATCACAGAGTACAAAACAACATAGCATAACAGTGAAAATGCAAATCCAAACATCACCGGAACAACGATCACCATCTTTTAAACAAGCAAAAATTTATTAAATATTCAAGTTGAAAACCATGGCTACTGCATCACTATCATGCAAGTGGGTATTGTAGCTTGCCTGGGGATGAAGAAGGCACCGGGGAGAACTACGGTGAAGCCGCAGAACGAATCACCGGAAAACATTCTCTCTCGGAGGGGGCTGAATAAGGGCAAGGGCATAAAGGTCATTTTCACTGTGTCAAACCATAGTGAAAACATGACCAACAGAACAGGCTCCACGAAATGAAGAAGTGGGCTTTGGATTCACCTAAAACAGAGTTACGGTCGCGAAGTTATGAGTTGTAGAAGAAGGAGGACCAATCTGTGAAAATTTTATCACCAACGGGTCCCTGAGTAGATAAGGCAGAGGCGCAAAATCAGAAATACGTTTTCAGGACGGAGAAAACGCCTTCTGGGCCGTAGTAGAGGAAAATATGTTTTCCAGAAGAGAAAACGTATTTTGAGCAAAAGAAGATGGGAATACGCTTTCAGAATAAGAAAACATATTTCTTGGAAAATACGTTGTCACTTACATGACATGGCAGAGGCGGGGCCGGGGCTGGTCAACGCTGAGAGGCTGACCGGAGGGTTCCACGCACAGGGGATGGGGTCCAGGCGCACTCGTCTTCTTCCTCCTCTCCCTGCCCCCGGTAGGGAACAGAGGAGTGAGGACAGGAGCGAGACCGACGATGGGGCGGGCCACTCCGGCGAGCTCCGACCCGGGCGAGCACACCGGCGGGACCGCGGGGCCAGGCCACACCCGTTCAGAGGGTCAGCCGGCGCCGGGGTGGAGTGGAGAGGAGGGGAGGTCGCGGCGACGAGGAGGGGTTCAGAGGGCTCGGGCGACGAGGTTCACCGGCGATGTGGACACTCCGGCGAGGGGGAAGAGGGTGGGGCGGCTCAGTGGGACGAGGGGAAGACGTTGGTGGAGTCGGGGAAGCACGAGGAGGCTCGAGACAGCCAGACAATGAGGTGGCCGAACGGCGGAGGCGACGGCCGTGCATGGGGAGGCATGGACAGAGGTACTCTAGGGTCGAACGAGTGGGGTGGGTGAACCGCAGAGGAGTGGGGAGTGCGGTGGACAGGCCAGGGAGGCGAGAGGAGGCTTGGTTTGGCGGGAATCATGCCGAAGCCGAGGCGGCCATGGAGGAAAACGGCGGGCTCCGGCGAGATGGGGCGATTCCAGAGGGCAAATGAGGCGAGGGGGAGATGGGTGAGCTACGGGAGGGCTCGGTGCATGCTTATATAGCCGAGGGGAAGGCTCTGGAGCTCACAAGCGAGCTTGAGCAGTGCTCTAATGGAGGTCAGAGGCTGGGCACGACACGGACACTATTCTAGCGGCGCATTTATGGTGAACCACGACGAGGCACCGATGCAGGGCGACGTAGTCGAGCAGGGCGAGCTCCTAGACAAGGTTTGAGGTCGAGACGAGGAGGGAGGAGACGAGCATAGTGGCTAGAACAAGCCAAAGCATGTCTGCAGCCATGATGCAACCGTGATCACCACGTGCACTGGCGCAAGAGGCGCCCTTTGGCGTGGCCACTACTACAAAAAGGGCTATAGATGGAATGGCCACTAATGGTGCACCTGTCATGTGGTGCGCCACTACTATATAGCAGTGGCGCACCATGTGCAGGTGCGCCATTAGTGTGGAAGACACTAATGGCGCACCATGCACATGGTGCGCCACTAGTAATTTTTTTTCTTATTTTTCCAAAGATTCTAATGACGCATCATGGCAGGGTGCGCCATTACTAGTTTAAACTATTAATGGCGCACTGTGCCACCGTGCGCCATTAGAATATATACTTTTTTTTATTTTTTTGCAAAACTTCTAATGGCGCACCAGTAGCAGGTGCGCCATTAGTAACCAGGGTTACTAATGGCGCATTTGCAGGTGGTGCGCCATTAGTAACCTGGGACCAACAAGATATTTTGGACAGCCCACCTACCCACTCACTTGCCCCACTTCATTCTCTCCACCTCCTCCTCCAAGCTTGTCTCGGCTGCCTCCTCCTCCTCACCTCATATGCACCATAGATTCATCCAAATTAAGTGGTTAAATTACCTTTTTTTGATAGGTAAGTAAGGGGGAAGCTAACTTTATATTGTTCCCCTCTCCAACAACGTGCACATGCACTTTTTGTGGCCTATAGCTAGATCTATGTATGTTCATGGTGTTGCATATGTTTGTGGTGTTGCATATATGTTTGTGTTTGCAGGTACCGGTATTTGAAATGCGATAGTTGCCAATATTTTGCCGGAATGTTGATTCATTTCCGTTTCAGTGAGAATTTTGGCACTATGTATTCTTTTTGGTCCTATTTTTAGGGAAAGTCATGGCAAATTTTTTTCTTGGTTCTAAAATATCGTTTTGCTCTACCCCGCAGGTGACCATGGTCCGCACGATGACTGAAGGCATCATGAATAGGTTTTTGAGCTCCGCGAAGGCCGAGATGCTTCGAAAGAGCGAGAAGGAGATAAGATGTCCGTGTCGAAGATGCAAGGTGAAGAGCCTTATTGCGGACCCGGATTCCGGGCAGGTGCGGGACCACCTGCTCTTGCGTGGTTTCATGGATGGCTATCGGTGGCAAGGTGATGAAGATGACTATGAAGTCGTCCATGGGGGGCGGGCGGCAAGAAATGAGCAAGACTCGGGCGGGCGAGAAGAGGAAGAATCTCCAGGACATGATCACAATGGTGATGCTGTACACAGTCATCATGTAGAAGATGCAGGACATGATGATGAGGAAGATGCCGGAGCAGACGAAGGGCATGATCATGAAGATGAAGATGCCGGCGGAGTAGACGACGACGGACCATCGATGGGCTGGGTGCAGGACCCTCATGTTGAAGAGCTGCTTCTCAAGCAGACGAATAACGCAAGAGCTGCCGCCCGAGAGAAAGCCAAGCTGGATCAACTGGAGATAGACGCGATTACTCCATTGTATGAAGGATGCAGGCCCGAGGATACCCGCCTGAAATAACGCTCATGGCTCTGGAGATGAAGGTAAAACACAAAATGACCGACGCATGCTTCGACGAGAACATGTCATTCTGGCGCGAACGTCTTCCCAAGGGGAACAAGTGCCCGACCAGTTTCGATGAGGCAAAGAAAATTGTGTGTCCTCTGGATTTACCGCACGTGAAATACCATGTGTGCATGAACAATTGCATCATTTATCAGGACGAGCACGTGGAGTCTACCATATGTCCGGTGTGCGGCGTCACTCGATACAAGAAGAGGAAGAAAGCTCCTCGAAAAGTTGTGTGGTACTTTCCGATCACTCCTCGTCTGCAGCAGTATTTCGTGGACCCTAAGGTAGCAAAGCTCCTGCATTGGCATGCGGATAGGGAGGAGAAGAAGCGAGAAGATGACACAAATGATCCGGAGATAAATAAAAAAGACAAGATGTTGAGTCACCCTAGGGATGGGAGCCAGTGGCAAGCGTTGAACTTAGAACACCCAGAATTTGGGGAGGATCCAAGGAACATCGTGCTGGGCGTGAGCACCAATGGAGTCAATCCGTTTGGCAGCCAGAGAAGCACACATAGCACCTGGCCTGTGTTTGTGTGGATGTACAACCTTCCCCCTGGTTGTGCATGAAGAGGAAGTACATTCACATGAGTATGCTAATTGAAGGGCCGAAACAACCATGGAACGACATCAATCTGTATCTGGGGCTGCTGAAAGAGGAGATAGACATGCTGTGGAAAACGCCAGCCAATACGTGGGACGCCACACAGAAAGAATATTTCCCTATGAGAGCCGCACTTCTCACGACGGTGCACGACTATCTCAGTTACGGATATCTCGCGGGGCAGGTGGTCCACGGATTTTCTGGATGCGTCAGGTGCATGGATGACACAACGTATCGCCAGCTAGATAGAGATCCCGGGTCTTTGAAAACCGTGTTCATGGGACATCGAAGGTGGCTTCGCGACAATGACCCATGGAGGAAACACAAGGATCTGTTCGATGGTGAAACCGAACCACGAAGACGCCCGCGTACGAGGAGCGGCAAGGAAATAGACCAGATGTTGAAAAATTGGAAAGATTGCCCGCTGTCGGGAAAGAAGCAAAAGGCGCCAGAGCCAGGAAAGAAGCAAAAGGCGCCAGAGCCGCTGCTGAAGGTATGGAAAACGATGTCTGTTTTCTGGGACTTGCCGCACTGGAAGATCCACTGTGTGCCTCACAGCCTTGATGTCATGCATATCACGAAGAATGTGTGCAAGAGTCTTCTTGGTACCCTGCTCAACATGCCAGAGAGGACCAAAGATGGGCCGAAAGCAAGGGAAGACTTGAAATCAATGGGCATCAGGAAGGAGCTTCATGCTAATGATCATGATGATGATGAGGCGAAGAAGGACACAGAAAGTCGTCGCAAAGGCAAAAAGGCCAAGAAGACCGGAAATGACTACCCTCCCGCGTGCTTCACTCTAAGTTAGGAGGAGATCGATCAGTTTTTCACCTGCCTCGTAGGAGTAAAACTTCCTTACGGTTACGCAGGGAAGATAAGCAGATACCTAGACCCAGCGAAGCAGAAGTTCAGTGGGATGAAGTCTCATGACTGTCACGTGCTGATGACGCAGATACTTCCAGTTGCAATTCGTGGGATCATCGACGCGCACGTCCGTGAAACACTATTTGGACTATGCAACTTTTTTGACATCATCTCTCGGAAGTTGGTTGGCGTGAGGCAACTCGGAAGGCTACAAGAAGAGATCATGGTGATACTATGCGAGCTTGAGATGTACTTCCCGCCCGCATTCTTCGATGTTATGGTGCATCTGCTGGTCCATATCATGGAGGATATCATCCAACTCGGGCCGACGTTCCTGCACAGCATGATGCCATTCGAAAGGATGAATTGTGTCATCAAAGGATACGTTCACAACATGTCACATCCAGAAGGAAGCATAGCCAGGGGCTTTCTGAACGAAGATTGCATCTCCTACTACACGAATTATCTAGACATCGAGGACCCCGTTGGTCTGCCCATCAACAGGCACCTCGGCAGGCTCGCTGGATGGGGTCACCATGAGGGTCGCCGTGAAATGCATGTCGACTTCGAGGGTCGACTTGGCGACTTTGAAAGAGCAAACCTAGTCGCGCTACAACACATAGACGTGGTCGATCCTTGGGTGGTAGAGCACAAAACCTTTATTGAGAAGACGTACAATGACCGAGGCCAACAGAGGACAGACGGAGATATAATCAAAGAGCACAACTCATGTTTCACGCATTGGTTCAAGCAGAAGCTTCTGTCGTACCCTTTACATGAGGATTCTTCCGTGGAAGAACAACTCATATTCGCCTTGTCACAGGGCGCCGAGCACAACCTGCTGACCTATGAGGCATACGATATCAACGACTACACATTCTACACCGAGGACAAGGACATGAAGAGCGATGGTTATCAGAACTCCGGGGTAACGATGGAATCCTACACCAGTAACGACAAGGATAGATACTACGGAAGGATCGAGGAGATCTAGGAGCTGAGCTAAGCTGGAGAGAAGGTCCCGATGTTCTGTGTCAGATGGGCCAAGAGCGTCATAAAATAAGACCGGTATTTCACCACAATGGTTATATCCGAAGCCAAATCCAAGACCGCGGGTGCAAACATCACCGTGAAAAATGAGCCATGGGTACTGGCTTCCCAAGTGGACCAATGCTTCTTCATTACCGACCCGCCAAAGCCCAGTCGTGTTGTCGTGAGGAGAGGCAAAAGGAAGATCATCGGAATGGATGGAGTCGCCAATGAGCAAGACTTCCACAAGTACGGCGACCCGAAGATGGAACATGATGACGACGATGAAGTATCAGCATACACCACAAGAAGAAGCAGGACCATCCTACCTAAAGGACGTTCGTTCAAGAGAAGAACTCCATTTACGAAAAATAAGGGCAAGAAGATTGTGAACAGATAGCTAGAAGATCGATTGTATTTAAATTGTAGCCTTCATTTCTCGATTGTATTTCATGGGCATTTTTTGAACGCATGAATGTTTTTAAATTTCATGAACACTCGATCTCGATCCCCCTCCTTCTCGATCGCTATCCCACCTTGCCAGATCCGGTCCCCCTCGGCGCCGAGCACCCCCCGCACCATCTCCCTCGCTCCACCGGCCGCAGTCGCCGACCCCCCGCACCCTCCCCCACTCCACCGCCGCCGACGACCCACCGCA